>NC_084919.1:2237812-2284012 GCF_949316345.1 Pungitius pungitius | reverse complement strand
GCATCAGAGCGACGCGTTTTAACCCCAAGTGTTTCTGAGAGTCTGTGCTGTTGTTGCCAAGACAACCGGATCACTTTCTTCCCGGAGCCTAGCAACGAGCGAGCCGTTAGCATCGAGATGGACAGCTTTGGTTACTTTTGCGGTGAGGCTGAACGTTTTTACTTCGTATCGCTGCTCGTAACTTCATCCCAAAAAAAAATATAAAAACGTCTCTTCTCGTTCCCTCTCCGCTTGTCCGTCTGCGTTGGGATGAAGGGGGGGGGTGAAGCCTCGGCGCCTCTTATCGCGCTTCGACCTGCCAGGGGTCACAATTCACTCGCAGCGGGCTGGCTGCAGATATATGCGCCGTCTCTCCCAACTGCAGAGTGCTGACGGAGGAGCGGAGGCCTCGGTAATCACAGAAAATTGCTGTGTTGGGGGAAATAGATGTGTGAACTTTGTGAAGAGCGTAGAGAAGAGTGAGTGTGTGTGTGTGTGTGTGTGTGTGTGTGTGTGCGCGCGTCAAGTGTGTGTTTGATTTAAGATGATCCTGAAGCAGCCTTACTCATGCACAGCATGATTTCTATTTAGAAATGCACCACACACACACACACACACACACACAC
This sequence comes from Pungitius pungitius, assembly GCF_949316345.1. NCBI lineage: Eukaryota > Metazoa > Chordata > Actinopteri > Perciformes > Gasterosteidae > Pungitius > Pungitius pungitius. The sequence continues at coordinate 2,283,407 of NC_084919.1, read as the reverse complement.
ACACACCGGATGCAGGTCATTCTCCTCCGAATTATTTGATGCCACATACTGAGTGCTCCTCCAGCTCAAACCTAAATCTCCCTCTAAAAGAAATAATTTGACCTTTTTTTTAAACCAAAGCCTTCTCAGGAGAACACACACACAAAAAACACACACACACACACACACACACACACACAAGGAACCAATAATATCGGTTTAAAAGCGGCAACATTCTCCAGAATATAAGCGGGGGGCCGAACGGCAGAATGTGACATTTGCAAGGTGTGGCAACCATGGCAACTGAACCAAAAGGCTGTTGCATTTGACTGACTCAGTCTCCCCCCCCCCCCCCCCCCACACCCCCCCCGTGTGGAGAGGCGGCTCCTCCCCTTTTGAAAGCAAAGCTCAACCAACCGGAGCGGAAATTATTTTTAACCTGCACCTGTTGCGGGTCGGAACGCGCAGGAATGCCGGTCCAGGTGCGTGTGGGACATGTAAATGTGGTCAAATGAGCTGATGTCCCCAGTTACCACGGCGCCGGCCACCGTTGCATGTAAAGCAGAGAGCCGCGGCGGACGGACGCGGTGACTTACTGCCTGGCGTTGTTATTCCTGGCCCCCCCGAGTTACTCACGGGAAAACTATGTCTGCCTCGTTTTTTTCGGAGCAGAAGCCAAACAGCTGCTCTGAGAATAAGAAGCTGTGCAATTTTGCTAATCCCTCACCGGCACAGTTGGACAAATAATTGCCATGTAATTGCCCGTTGAAAAGTCACTGTTGCAAACGTTGAAGTGTGATTACAAAACTCTGAACACAGATTCCGAGAAAGTAAATTCAAGTTTTTCAGGTTGCTGAACTTTTTTGAAGGGACAGCCTCCTCTGTTATTTAATACCTGAGGAAAAGTGCAGCTTTTATTATTCCGCAGTGATGAAATCCTTCCAGTATTCATGACACATTGGTCAATGCGTTTCTAAAGATTGACTGTGTTGACCCAAAAGGTCACGGCGGGCTACACGACTCAGTTGAAACACCTTTCAGATTGGCTCCTGACGTCACTGTTACTGATGGTTGTCATGGTCACCGTCATTGTTTTCATGAGCATCGTCATCGCCTCTGGGCCCCCCTCCTTCGAGTTATCGTTGTTTTAAAAAACGTTGCCGGCTCTAACTGCGAAGGTGTTTGTACGCTGCGTGTGTGTGTGCGTGTGTGTGTGTGTGTGTGTGTGTGTGTGTGTGTGTCTGCGTGCGTACAGAAACAGCGGCGTTTCAAGGTTGAGGGAGGGAGAAAGTTGGCCAAATGGACTTTGAACCAAACACATCGGGCGCGTAGCGCCTGCGGGGGTTTACATAGCAGCACAGACAGCTCACACAATAATTTACTGAGTTTACAGCTGTTTGTAACCCTTTGGAGGCGGAATGCCCTTTAACTATATCAGAACACATCAGCTTACGACCTGATTACCCTGACAATCTTCTTTTCACCTTGTTTTTTTTTCTCGCATATTCTGACAGGTCTTCCCGAAAAACAATACCCTGGGACTTAAAGGGGCAGTGCTTGGTCGTCAGCTGACAGGCCAGCGGGGGAAGAGAGAGCAAAGAACGGACCCATTGAGTCAAAGCTAAACTTTGCCTTTCTGACCCGAAGACGTTGCTGGAATACACAGCTGGGTCAGATCACAGCACAACCCATCAGATGGAAAAGGCAGAAATGTCCCCCCCCTCTGTCTCTGTCTTTTTGTCTCAAGTCATGCAACTGCTGCTTGTCGAATTAGCACCGCTATGCTAATCCTACTGCTGGCCCCTCAACAACGACAGGCCGCTAATGTTAGACAATGCAGATTATTGGCTAATGGTAGATGAAGCATTAATAATCAAATGAATGACTTAAAACGACCTCAAGGACGATATCCACCATTATTACCCTTACATTTAATTTTAGATTCAATAAATATGGATACTAAAATATGTGCACTAAATAAGGTTTGTGGCACTGAAGACGCAGTGGGACAGAAGTGAGCTCCGCCGGTGACAACACGTGTTTGGGAGGCGGCCCGGTGGGCACAGACACACGGTCCTGCTGCGCTTCTGAAGAATCCCAGGAATGCTTTTACTCTGCAGGCCATCAGGCATCAGGAGTCTCCAACACACACACACACACACACACACACACACACACTGGACAGCTCGTTCAAACCGGTCTGCGAAGCAGATGTGGCGTCCCATCGAGGAGAAGCCTCAGACAGGACGTCCTTATAAAAGCACACACCGCGGAATTATTCTTCATGCCCAAATACAGTTTTGTCCACGCAAGTGTTTGTCATCAATTTAGGTTATTATGTGTGTGGCTGCAGTGCCGAGAGACAGAACAGACACCCAGCAGGCATGAGGGATAAAGGTGGCAGGAAAGCAGTCCGAGGCAAATGTATTATGTGTATTGATGGACTTTAAAGGTGACATTATCAAACTCTTGTCTCTGTGCACAACCCTGCATCCGCACTCTCAACTTTGGTAAGTCATTCGTTTTAGAAATAAGGGACATTTCAAAACTATTCAACACCGAACAAACACTGGACACGTTCACAAAAGGGCTGCAGGCCACAAAAGGCAATATAACGGGGCTGCATGTTTAATGGTTAACCCGCGGGTCGGAGGGGATTGGCTCGCCTTTTGGACGAAGCCTCGAGTGGCCATTTGAGGAGGCCCAGTTTTTTTGTCACTTCTGCAGGCTGCAGGCCTCTTCAAGTCTTCATTTCCCACTCACGAAACGTAAAGAAAACCTTCCCGTTCGGGATTGAAAATGCCAAAAGGCTTTTCTGTCTTCTTCCTCGTTACAGTAAAAAAAACAGTAAAACACCCTTTTCTTTTCCCATGCACCTCTGACTGTTCACATCACTGCAGGCGGACGTCCTCACCCGGAAAACATCAAATCAATGGCAGCTATTAATTAGCCCGCCTGTACAATGAAACACAGAGTAAACAACGGACCGCCCTCGACAAACTGTGCTCACACTGCGAAGGGTTGAACGGAGGCGGGGGGGGGAAGGAAGTCACGTGATCGACAAGGTTAGATGGCCAACAGTCAGATAGCCAGTTGGTGTCTTTTACATTTCACAACCTTGTCAGCATGAAAACAAGGAAGAGAAAAAAGCCAAACAACACAAGGCTCCATGGAACGTTCTCACAGGTGTCGAGTTGAGCGCAGCAGGTGCAGCGGTTCAGATTTCTTTTGTTGTTGTTGTTGTTGTTGTCTGGTTTCCTTTCCAACGCTGCTCTTTAAAAGTGAGAAACTTCCGGGCTGGCCGAGCTGCTGCGACTATGAATGAGAGCCGGGTTCGTTGAAGGCCACGTTGGAAGAAGGGGAAAACCTGCGACGATTCGACGAGCCTAACCCTGGTAACCCTGGTAACCCTGAGATTCTAACCCTAACCCTGGTAATTTACCCCCCCCCCCCCCCCTCCCGCAACCATCAAGGTGTGAACAACTTAAATTTAGTCCGAGCTTTACTTCCTTCCACAACCCAACTAGAGCGTGTAGGCATTTCCTCATTCATTCATCGCAATGTGCACACGGCCCCCAGGTGGAATTTTGTGGTTTGACCTTTCAAAAGCGATAAGAAAGACTTTTTTTTTTCTTTCTTTCTTCCGACTCGGTCCAAAGGGTGGTGTGAGCTTCTCGGGTTAAGTTAAGAATGCAAGGTGAGTCTCAGGTGAGCTTGACGAGTTGAGTTAGTGAGTCTCACCTTGTTCTGGTCGGTCCAGTACAGGAAGTAGCCCTTGGGGTCGACCGTTAGCGTCACCGGGGTCACAGCCGTAGAATCCTGGAGGAAGACAGAGAAAGAGACACCGGGAGTCAACGTGTGTGTTCGAGCATCAATCAACAAACAAGGCCTGAGGTCCGACTCACAGGCGGCCTCACAAACGCACGCAAACACACGCGGTTTTGACCCCGAGGGGCACACGCTATTGGACGCTTCAATAAAAAGAAAGAGCCTCTGCCGTCTGTGTCACGTTGAATATCTCCGTCCCGTCCTCCGCGTCAGACGTCGCTTACTTCACTTGAAACGCCGATGGGTCGCGGCGTCTTCTGGTGGGGGAAGAAGAAGGAGAAGCGGCGAAGGGACGGACCGTCCGTGATGTCACAGAGAGATCCGGGAATCCGACTAATGGTGCGACAGAAGTCATTTTCGAGCGCCGTCTCTCTTAATGGCCTCGCTCCCCCGTGGCCGCCATCACAAAACACATTAAGCCATTATGGACTCTTAGCGAAGATTTCTCATGGGTAAAAACACATGTACTTATCGCTCTGTGGATTACAATGGGGGGGGGGAGGAGAGGGGGAGGGGGGGATTTGCTGAGATTACGACCCGTTGAGGATTCGTCATTAATGGGAAGACATCAGTTTTATGGGGAATTTTTCACGAGATTGGTGACCAACGTGTGTACAAACACCCCGAGGCCGCCGACCCCGTGAGAGGTTTTTACCATTAGCCATCCATTGGGGAGGCGGGGGGGGGGGGATTGGGGGGGTCTTAGGAAGGAGATTTCTGCTTCTAATGCTAACGACATATTCTACTACTTTTGAGGTCGCTAAACGATAATGTGCGCATTTCACAAACCGAAGCTTCAGTGATCCTTCTGACCAGAGGTCTTTATCCAAAAGGCTTTGGGAAAGGGGGGGGGGGGCGCAGGGGGGGGTGGATATCTTCTTCTTCTTCTCTCTCTCTAATGAGGAGGCGGCATTTGACCGACGAATCACACACAATGTGAGATAAACCGATGCTGACTCACAGATGCCGGATGGGGCATCGGTGACAACGTGCCTGGTTTCACCAACAACCAGCATCCAGATGAAGGGACTTCAGTGCATTCGAGTCGGCGTGTATTCATTCGCTTCCTTTGCTTAACAAGCTAGAGCCGTGTTTAAGTCCGCCTCACACACAACGATCCCACTCACACTGCTTATTCATTATTAATAAACACAGTACTGGTATCGGGAATGTAATGGGTGTATCGGCGACTCTCTAAATTCGACCCGTGCGGGTTTTTTACAAACCCCAAAACAACACGTCCGTGTGTGCGTCTGCGTGAGGTCATTTGGGGGGGGGGAGGGGTTGTGGGACTTTGAGGGTCTCGCAAGGCATTTTCGGAGGTTTTCTGATTGCTGCTCTGCTGTGTTTCAAGCGCTGGAGTCTGCAGAGCTTCAGGGTCTGACAAACGGCAGCTGACAGTACAGTACCCCCCCTCCCTCCCCCCCTTTCCCAACCCCCATCCCCCCCCCTTTACACAGTAAACAAAACTCAACAACATTTTCTGCCTCCAGCGCCGTCGGATACAAATCTATAGTCTTCACAAAAACAGACTAAACGAATATCCTCTGTGCTCGAGAGCGTTCACACGGTGGGAATTGCTTGTACAATCTTCTGTTCGGGGGAAATAGTTAAAGTGGGGCCCGACAACCGCGGCAGAGATAAGAAGAGAGTGATTTAATCCAATCCTTTTTCCCTGACGATGTATTGCAGCTTCACCCCCCCCCCCCCCCCCTCACCCCCCTCCCTCTCCGTCACCCTCTGTGATTCTTTCCATGCCACGATGCTTGAGAGGAAAGGAAGCAGGAAGCAGAGCACGGGAACCCAAAGTATCTGCTCACACGTCCGCGTGTTTCCACGGACCCACATGTACAAATGTATGGTACACACACACACACACACACACACACAAACACAGCTTTTCGAGGAAACAGACCCACATCCCCCCCCCCACCCAACCCTCCTATACCAAGCAGGGAGCTCCTTGGTAATTACTGCTGAAACACTCAGGTTCTCCTATATGCGCTTCAGATTGATGATTGACAGAGTGGCAGGTTTGCAGGAGTGCTTAATTCCCTCTGTGACGTCTGCAATGACCACGTTTCACACTCTCATAACACACATTGGGCGATGCCATCTGCGTGTCGCTGGAATCACCTGAGCTCTATGCACACAGGATTATTTCACTGTGTGTTTCCAAATGAGCCTGCGTGGATCTGTGTGTGTGTGTGTGTGTGTGTTACAGATTTCACGCTGTAGGATTCCACTCGAGACAGTAACTGCCATTCCGTCGTCTGGCTTTAAAAAAAAAAATAACAAAAGTAATCCCCGCTCTCCTTCCAACGCTCACTGCGATAAAGAGGCGATAAAGAGGCCTAAAGGTTCGGAGAAACCAGAGGAGTGCTATTCAAATGAGACGGGAGACGGGCTTTCAGACAGCTGAGTGTCATTTTCACCACCCAGAGAGCGATTACAGCCTCAGGAGGTGAAAGACAACACAACTAGCAGGCCACTCAGTTGACAATTCAGTTTGAGGTGCAACAGCTGGGGGGGGGGGGGGGGGGTCGCACCCGCACAAGCGGCTATTAGGATTAGGGGATGCGTTGATTGTTGTTTGCGGGAGGCGCAGTGCGTCACAGCGGTCCCACTACTGTTGTGTTCACGCGCACATACTCAACAGGAGCGTGCAATCAATGGGAATCAAGGTCATTTCACTACGTCTAGACAGCCGGTAGTACGGACGAATGACAACACAACGACACGCCGGGGGGGGGGGGGGGGGTAAACACACACACACACACACACACGGCACGAGCGTCACACACGCTCCTGCCCGCTTGGTCACTCTGGCGCATGCGCGGTTCTGCCAATTCATTTTAGTTAATTGATAGTCAGTAAGTAAAGAGAAATAAGATAAATGTTCCCAGAGGAGGGAGGAGGATGGGGGGTAATTCAAATATTTAACCTTGTTTAACGAGCCGCGCGCACATTCTCCCAAAACACGCGCACTTGGCAGCCAAGCAACATCTCTCTCTCTCGCGCACACACACACACACACACGCACACCCACACACGCGTGCGTTGTACTTTGGTCAAACGTAAACAGAGCACATGTCAACGGACGCCGCATTTCTCCACAGATCCTCCGTCAGGAGCGCGCCGCGTGCGCGTGGCGCGACCCTATTCTAACGGCGTGTGCGTGCAAATAAAAGCGTTCAGAAAAGAAGAAGAAGAACAGAGAATTAAAAAAAGGCGCTGTTTGAGCCACCTCTACTTACATCATCCCATTTCATGAATTTGTTGCCCCTTCTCAGGCTCTCGGGCACGGACACGGGCTTGAGCTGCAGCGCGTGGACTCCCGGCTGTGCGCCTGCCATTGACTCGTCTGCTGCTCTCGACGCGCGGCAGGGCTGGAAATGACTCACTAACACACTCTCTCTGTGTGTGTGTGTTGTCGTTGTCGTGGTGGTCGCTGGTCCGCTCTCCTTGTGGTCGCTGCGGTCGTAACGGGCTCAGAAGCCGGCGGACGGAAGCCCACTACCCTGCAGCCAGTGGCTCATGACCCGCCTTCGACGCGCGTCTCGGCTTCGGAGAGCTGTGCGGGACGGGAACGCGGGCGCAGCGGAGCGGGTGCCACTCACAGACTGAGCGACATGCGGCTAAATCATAAGGGGTTGAGGGAGGGAGGGAGGGAGGGAGGGAGGGAGACGAGGGGAGGGGAGGGGGAGATGAATGAAAGTCGATGCGGGGACAGGGTCCCTTCTTGAAGGGGTCTAGCGCCTCCGTGCGTCCGACTCCAGATGATGACAAGAGGCATGGCCTTCAGGGCTTCTCCTTTTTTTTGTTGTTGCAGCAAATGGTGAAGAGAAGAGAAACAACCCTTAAGTGACAATATCCTCAAAGCAGGTGCATGCCACAGTGATGTCTGGTTATTGTTGGTCTGGGAAATTATCATGTGTATTTCTGTATAGACTCAACATTCATTTTGACAGTTTTATGGCAAAAGCAAGCAACAAGAGATGCATTTAGTCTTCAGCTGCCATGAAATGGATCATTAACGTGCACGCATAGCGCACTAAGAATGGATCCCATCTCAAAAAAGCATGGCACCTTATTGCTTTGCACAGCACGGAGCGAGGATAAGTTCCCCTCTAGAGGCACATAGATCCAGAGCCCATCACAGGTGGGTGTAGGGGGGGGGGAGGGAGGGGGGGGGGTGTGAAATGCTATATTTTCAGAAGCGGTGGAGAGGCAGCATAGATTTCAGTCAAGCAGCGCGGTGCAGGTGTGCAGCGAATAAAGTGAGCAGAGCGGCATAATGCAACCATGCTGCAGCGTCACTTCTATGCATCAAAGTTCTTTAAGTCAAGAGCCGCCATTGGGCCCCCCCTTTTCTTTCTTGTCCTACGTTCCTATTAAGTAAAACATATAGAGCCCACCTGGGCTTCTGATTATCTCCAGTGCCTTTGGGAGTCCTCATTCAGTCAGTGGCCATCAGACATGTCAAACCTCCAAGTGGCACTCTTGGTGTCAGCGCTCTACAGTGAGTCGTTGTTACGCTGAATGCCTCCGATTCTCCTCATTCGACTTATCGGCCCTGCGGTTTCCAGCCAGCTCCAAAATGAGGGAGAAAGGCCCACAGTCGGGACAAAATGAGTGGATTGTCGGTGTGCACGGAGGTACTTTGACCACAAATGTCCAATTAGTTTCTTTCAGAAAAACAGAGCTTTTCAATTGAGGTTGCTCTGCACAGATGAAATGTCTTTCCTTATCGTAGAATCAGATAAACTGTAAAAGTCTCTGTGAGTTATGAAGATTTCAGAGAAAAGACGTAAGAAGGAAAACACTCAAAACTCCAGTGTTCCTTAATCACTAGATGCAAAACTACCCACACGTCACAATTTGTTGTTCCTCAGTGCCACTCGGTGGAGGCGGGCCGATCTCCTGGTTCGGAACCACTTCCCGTGGAGGCCGTGGTCGTGGACTTCCTGCAGTGCACAGTCGGACTAACCTGTTATTTGTAATTGGGTGTGTACGTGACGCTGCATGGTGCACGTCGCATTGATTCTGTTCCAGAAGCGACGGCGAGGCGATTCAAGCCGTGGGACCACAGGACGAGACGTTCCCGAGAATGAACTCAAGCGACAAAGAACCACATGAAACCCGAAAAAGGAAGAACAAAGGAAAAAAGAACCGTTTTAGGAAGTGAACTATCGAGCCGGTCGAGTCGGACCGGTTGAGATGTTTCTACAGCTTGAGTCCTTCCTTCGTTTATTTATTATTCCGCTTATCCCTTGCGGTAAATCGGGGGGGGGGGGGGGGGGGCTGTGCTGCTGCTGCAGTGTGAGATTGTGGGATTCTGGGAATGGCAGAAGGTCTGTTGAAGTGGAGAGGCTGGTTCTGCCCTCCGGATGAACCCACACACAGTCCTGCAGCGGGAAGGCGGTGCATCAGCAGCATCTTTTGGACGTCCGCCGCCAGTGCGCTTAGAAGAACCACCATGGACCTCCAGAGCAAAGAGGCTTGTGATCAGGCATTTGTTATGAAATATTGTGCATGGTTTTAACCTGAATCATAAAACTAATTTTAAATCTTGATTTGTGAATTATTAATTATCATCATAATGTGTATTTTTAACATATGTTGCAGGGAAAACATCAATCACAGACACAACTTTGTCGCAAAGAAGCATCTTCTACGGCTTAAATCTTTGTTTTTTATACAAAATGTTCAGGAAAATCATTTAAAAAAATGTTTAAAACCAAGGAAGAATGTATTTTCTTGACATTTGCGATTTCCGTTTAAGAAAATAAGGTTACTTAATAACATTGGTGCAATAAATAAATAAGAATCTACGCCATAAGGTTGTTCTGCTCACTGATAAAGTGACACTTTGAGTTGACACAGCCACAGATATCATTAAGAAGAAGTTACTGGTTTAAATGGTGCGCCATGGACGCTTTTCCCACAGTTGATATCAACACGTGACCAAGACGTTACCCCAACCTGAATGAAACCTTTACTCCAATAATTCATCATTGCTTATATACAAACATCACAAAAGACACAATACTAAAAATACAGGATACATAAAAGAGAGTTATCCTGAAATCCCTTTTTTCTATTTCTCAAATGGAATGATTCCTTTGAGGGTGGCTTTAGATGTTTTACTGTTAACATTTCAGAACACTTTATACGATTTGTTCAATAACAAACATGGAAGTAGCCCACCAAAGTGCTTGTAAAAATGTCTCACGTATCAGCCATAGATTCCGAAAACCGGGACACTGCCAAACTCACACTTAAGTGGTTATAATTCGACTATAATTCAAAGGACTTATTGGTCAAAATGTAATCGTTTCCTGCGTGCGTTCTGGTGTGGCTTGAGGGAGCCGACACTGGCGTGTGCCGCAAATACCCTTCGTGACAATCACTTCCAGGATGTGTCTCCGGCCCGTGTACACAGCATGTGTCAATGTGTGAAAAATCAACTCAACTGTTTCCTGGGCGCCGACCGCCGGGGGATTAAAAGCCCCCATTGCAGCCCAGTGGTTTCCCCCATTTCCCTTGTGCACCTGTGCAAAGGGAAACCACGCGGCGGTTCACAGGCTTCCCTGCTAATTATGTGACTATAGTCTATTTACTTCTGTATTATGAAACCATCAGCCTTGGGATCCTAAATGGCCTCAGTTCAAAGAGCTGCTCCACCACTCGTACTTATAAAATAGTGAGTAAGTACTGGCAGGCCTAACTACTACTTAGTGAATACGAGCTCTTCAAAGACACTGGGGATGTGGTTTCTTGCCTATAAAAAGACCAAAGCCAAACTGGGGGCCTTCAAGGCTTCTAATGGGACGGTGCATCAAGTTCACCGACAGAGAGTGCTGTGGCACAGCCTCACGTCCCTGCTCTGCTTACGATTAAGAATAATCCTTCTCTCAAAGTTCAGGGACTTCATTGTCCATTCAATTCCAAATTCCTGGTAACTAACATAACACGGAACATGTGCAGTGAAAAATGATATGTTAAAAACTTAACAGCTTGCAGAGGGGGCCCCGGGCCTTTGGTTCAGGTCAAATTATGAGTTTAAAGAAAGAAAGAAAAAAAACGCCGTGGCTCTTTGGCTCGTTGGGCCCCCGACTCTACTGACACAAAAATGTGTTTTTCTGACATTATTCACACCTGGAGAGCCGCGGCCGACCTTGTAGGGGGCGAGACAGCGGAGGCTTTAATATGTCTCACTCTGTTTCTGCCTGTAACCAAACACTTCCACGGCTTCAATTGTCTTATCTCGGAAAATTGAAAAAAAAAATACTGGCAGGTGTTCTTCCCCCTCGGGCTACAGACTTCAGAAAAAAAGAGGCAAATAGAGGGGCGGTAGATGGGAATGAAAGGGAATAGCATGCGTGTATACATACGAGCATGTGCTTTGACACACATGTCTCAGAGTGTCGCAAGATCACACGGCCTGCGCTGTTACATGCAGCGTAAACACGTCTGAGGGCGTGTATTAAATACTCATTACAGAGGACTGGGTAAGCTCCGGGAGAGACCGGGAGAGAAAACAAACAAACCCCACAGGGTGGCTGAGAGAGGTGGTGAGGGGCCGGGAGGGGTCGGGGGCGGGGGGTGGGGAGGGGGGGCAGAGGCCTCTCTCGGTGTAATTCAAGTTCAATATCTGACCCTTAACCTCGCTCTAACTCAGGTTACACGGTTCTGTGAGACAGATTACAGGCGCAGTTACCTCACAGCTGTGGACACTATACACCTCCACAGAAGCTTTGCACACACACACACACACACACACAGAAGAAGAAGAAGAAGAAAAAAAAAAGGTCATTTGGTAATGTCAACAATCAGTCTAAGTATTCTTGAATATCAAATGGCAACGTGGATGACGGGAACCTTTGGTATGATGTAAAGAAACCGGGACCACACAGAGTCCCTTTCACAAGCCAGGAAGCAGGAGACATCGCTCACCTGCAGAGGTGCAGCTGGGCCCAGTTTCACCCTGTCAGACACAACTCATTAGCCGCTCGTCCGAGGGATCGGGGAAGGAAAACACGGCCACTTCAAGTGCTGGTAATTGTGCAGTTTACACCCATGCGTGTACGGAGAAGCGTCAGATGTTTCGTTGGTTTCTGAGAAACTGTTTGTGTTGCGCTCTTTGCCACGGAGTCGCGTGGTAGCGGTTGTCATGTTGTGGCTTTACTTGCCGAAGCAGAGAAACTCAAACACAGAAATCTCTAAAGTTGTCATTAAATATCAGACAATATCACATTCCACAGTATTTATCAAAAGTAAAAGGGGGAACTTCCACTTTTTGAATATTTACTCAAATATATCCACCCGCATGAAACCAGGGTTTTTGCAACTTCCAGATGAGGCCAGTGGAAGGGCTGCAGATGCCACCTACAATCCATTGCCTCTGCCCCCAACTCCCCCCCCCACCCCCCCCATACTCGTGCGCCTCTGGGCATCTGTTGCTCCCTTTGAGTGGTGCAACAGTAGATGGGGCTGCAGGTCTGTGACACCAACACGAGGGGCCAAAGCTGTCTACTCAAGGACCCTTCTCTCCTTTTCCTCCAGTCCCTGTGGACTCAATATTTATGGATCGGTAAAACCAACACGGAAAGGGGAGTTGACCAACATATCGAGTGTCAAGGTCTTGTCAGAAAGCCCCCAAATTTGTATCATTACAGGTCGTCCTCTGGGGAGACGGCGGAGCTAATTCAAGCCATCCTCGCACAGCTGGGGGGGGGGGGGGGGGGGATGGGGGAGGGTGGGGAGACAAGTGGGCTCTTCTCTAGAGAGAATTCAAATGGAGAGAAGCATGTTTTTTACGTGTCATTACACGGCTGCCAGAGCTCGTCCGTGCGGCATTTCCCCAAAAATCATCTTGAAGATTCACAATGTCACGATTGTCGACGTCTGGGGAAGAAACAAAAGGCATCTTTGTGTCCAAATGAAGAAAAAAAACAACAAAAAAAACGGGATTTTACAAGAGACACCTTCACCTCCCACTGTGGCTTTACCCATTAAGTGTGTTTGTTATAAGTAGATCTGCAAATGAGCAACGCACAAAGGGCCCATTGTCCGCCGGCCCGCTGGGGCGCGGATCCAGAGGGAGGTTTGAAAACAGCGGCGCTGCTGTGATAGCGATCTGCGGCTAAAGCCCTCCTTCCAATCCCTACACGCAGCACCTTCCCAGTGCTGACTAAGCCTCGGCCCTGCACCCAGATGCCGATCTAAGGTCAGTTTTGTGCCCCGCAAAACGCTTTTGAATGGAGGATAAGCTGGCCGTGGGTCTGCGCCTAAGGCCAGGTGTGGAGTCAGGGATCAGGCTTTGTCCCCCCCCCCCCCCCCCCCTTCTTCGAGTGGGCCCAAATCCTTTCAAGAAAGAAAATGTTGACATCCTAGCTGTGACCCCTCCTTGGCCTCTCCGCTCGAGCATTCCTGCCATAGCTGTGACATCTAGCTAAGCTTCAGGACACCAGGGGGATAGTGAAAACAACGCTTAATCACAGCCACAGGGCACCTCCATGATAACAAAGCAACCCCTTAACCCCTCTTTGTTTGTGTGTGTTCCTTAATGCATGTATGCATATTTGTGTGTGTGTGTGTGTGTGTGTGTGTGTGTGTGTTTTTCGTCAGCTCTGTGCTCGGATTTCTCGGTCCAAAAGGTGCGCTCAATCTTAAACGCGGGGATTCTGCTCTGAATGAGTCACCCACTAAATTGCCTCGGGTTGGGGTAATCACGCGTAATGCCGCGCGGATCGGGGCATATTTACTGTACACCTGGAGGAGGGGGGGGGGGGGTGGGGGGGGGATTTCCCTAACCGCCCGAAAAAGGTCGCGCCGCGCGGCCAGGGTCGCATGTCCTGGTCGTGGGTGGACGCGGTAAAACCGGCCCGGTTCATCCCCCCCCTCGTGGTTCCCAGGAATATCGTCCTTTTTTTCGATGTGCTCACACCCCCCCCCCCTCTATCGGTGGGGACAGGAACCCGCTTGGCGGTCCCCCGATTCACCGGTTGTGCTGCAGAGGCCGTGCAGGCCGGTCTTGTTTTTGCTGGTGGATGCGCCCCCGGCTTGCGGGCCGCTGAGCCGGAGGAGCAAAAGGTCGCCGCAGGGGTCAACCGAGTCCAGCTAAGCAAACAGGCCCTATCAAAGAAGAAATATCCGGGTCCAATCTGCGACTCTCTCTCTCCTCCGGCGCTTACTGTGCGCTCACCCCGGTGGTTGGCCGAGGACCTGCGCCAAGCTCTCTGCTGATTGGCCCGGCTGTGCCCATGTGCCACGGTTACCTCGAGGTGAAACATCAGCACACCTTTCATTTCGTACTGAAGTACTGAAGGTATTCTTCTTGTCCTCCAGTATCTCCTGGAAGTTTGGGTAGCTTCACGTTCTCGTTTTCACGCCGACGTGGACCCGGGGTCAAAAGGTCGTGTGGCCGATTCGCACAGCAATTAACCGCCGGCGAGGCTTTGGCCTCTTTGACTTGATTATCCGTCGCCTCGTCAGACAAAGGACACCCTACGGAGACGCACTCTAACGCGCACACACACACACAGACACACACACACAGACACACACACCGGGGGAAGGATACAATAGTTCTGTGGGTTGCTAGGCGCTGTTGTAATTCGTGGCGGGATCGGGTTGCAGGCTGAGCGCCGCATCGGTGTCTTCGCACCAGGTTTGACGAGCGTCGGCGGAACCGGGCCTCGGGCCTCTCTCCTTCTAACCGGTGGGGCGGTGCAGGATAATACCTGGACCTCGGGGTTTTGGAATATGAACAAGACAAGAGGCGTTTTTATGAGTAGCTCGGCGGGTGGTGTTTTTCTTTTGGGGGCTAGCACGATTTCGTGCCTTTGACCCTTTTGAAATTTTTGTATAGAATTTAATATTGATTTTTCAGGGAGAAAGCTGCCAAACAACCAGCATGGTGGTTGCCAACAATATCACACATTATCCAAGACTGTCAAAACTTTGCTCTCACGTTGCGGATATCTATATATATATATACATATATAGATATATATGTATCTATGCATTCATTTTATTTTAGTCAGGAAAACCTATTTTGCAGGGAAAAGTATCCTTTCTGTGCTTTCTATGTCGCCACAGACCGCGCTTTTGTCAGACTTCTGGAAGGAGCACAACTAAATTATTTTTCGGGATCACGCTGCTTTTTTTTTTCACGTCACACAATCCTCCTTTTTTTTCTCTGACCGAAAAAAAAAAAAAAAGTCCAATTTATCTTCCGGAGTGCATGTGCGCGTGTCACCTCAAAGCGATGCGCGCGCGTGTGTGTGTGTGTGCGTGCAGTGTTAACGCGTGTGCATCCCGCCCCGCCACACTGCAGCCATTTTTCATCACATGAAAGCCAACAGGGGGTGGTACGCATGCAGGGCGAGTCGCTTCCATCTGCCCTGTCCACTTAAATTAGTGGGGCCTCGCATCCAGCAGCATCTGGTTCCAATATGGGAGCCTGGCGGAAGGGTGGGTGCCTCGGCGTGCGGCGGAAAATACAGCCTACTGTACCTTTAAATAGCGCTCAGGAGGCCCGGAGACGGATGCCGGGCCCTCTATCGCCTTCTCTCCCGAGACTCTTTGCTTCGGGCCCAACACTTCTTCGCCCTTTTGGAAGAGGGACAAAATGTACAATTAGGCAGGAATGCGCGCGATGCCGGGTTTTTTTTTTTTTTGCGAGCGCGTGGCCGCGGCGAGACGGGTTTGCGAGCCTCCCTCCGCGGTGACATGCACCGTCTGACCCCCCTCCCGGGGGGGGGGGCCAGGCCCGGGCTTCTCTGGTCCTGCCGGGCCGTGTTTGGGTTAGCCTCTCTTGTTGTTCTGGTTCTGCTGCAGTTCGCCGAGCCAGGACTCTGTCAGCAAGTTCTCCTCCTCCTCCTCCTCTTCCTCCTCCTCCTCCTCCTCCTCCTCTTCTTTCCCTGGAACGAGAGGCACTTCAGAGCTTACCCATAATTCAAAGGTTTCCATCTCAACCATAATTCACACTGCACTCTACCCTAACTAAAGGGGCTGTCTGTAACTACGGTGATTGCATGTTTGTCAAACCAATTGTCAGCGCGGCATGCTTAGTAAGAGGAATGGAGCAGGTCCAAAAATCATGAAGAAGAAACCGCTCTGACACAGCGGAACGTGCACAAAAGTTCCGTGCCGTAGTCGCGAAGCATCCGGAGGGCGGCCTCAAAGCATTGAAGCACGGAGAATAAACGCTACAAGTGCGCGTTTGGCGGCTTCTTTGCTAGAAACAGAAGTTACAGTTGCGCATCCCCACTTCCTGTCACAGCTCGAAAGGGTGAAGCCGCGGTAAGTGTGAGATTAAAGGTTTTTTCCGTGCATCAAACAAACAAAGAGCCTCTCATTTCAAATCGAGGTTCACTCGATGATCAAATGGACAAAAAGATAAATACGAGGAGGACAAATATTACACGACAAGCAGCGTTATATCACAGTGAAACGACTGGAGGAGCATACAGGCAGATTTACCATGCAGACAGGCTTTCCTGGGGGGGGGCCTCCCTTGTTCGAATTTTCACCCGGCACATGGATTGTGTGTTTGCGTTAGCCGCGATAGGGAGGAGGAGGAGGAGGAGAACACGGGGTGAGAAACACAGTGCGATCAGATAAGACTGACGACAAGGCGGAGAGAATTGATGGCAAGCTTTTGACAGCTTTTGGCCCACGTCTTCAGACCCAGCCCGCCTGCTGAAATATGGATCGCACACACACACACACACACACACACACACACACACACACATGTCAGATTCTTGGTGTAATGTGTGAGTGATTAGCCGGGTAAACCACAGTAAAGGCACTACGGTGCTCATGTCGGAGAAGAAACGCTATCTGAAATATCTGGATTTTGGTTTTTTTAAAGGACTAGCAGATGTGAAACAGCACTTCCACGTATCTCCACACACACACACACACACTCGCCGCCATTGTTGCAAAACCCCTGCCATTTGACCTCGTGTGTTGGGAGAGCGCACGCGATCAAAGGCCGGCGTCCCAAGCGGCGGGAGGTTAAGCGCTATCTCGCCTTCTCGCGCGCCCCCCCCTCTACCCCCCCCCCCCCCCCCCCCGGGTACCGAGCGATTGTCACGGGAAAAAAAAGACGTCCGAACAGCCAAAGACAACCGAGTGCTAACCACCGGGGTAATTTTATTAAGTCGTGACTTCCTCTTTTTTTCCTCCTTCCTTACGTCGGGAGTTCAGAGGTCAAGAGGATCTGTCAGCGGTGACAGAGAGGATTATGGGTGCAGGCATTCCATTGGCGGTCATTACTGGCCTCCGTCAGCACCCGGTACTCTCTCTCCTTCTGTTCTTCTCATCCTCTCTGTCTTTCTGTCTCTTCTCTCTCTTGTCCTCTGACAGACTAAGAGGCAATTAGTGTCACATTAGCCGTATCCAGGGTATAAGTCTCGTTCGTGCCAAAGCTGCTGCCCGTCATTCATTTTTTTCATTTTCTGCACTTTTTTCTCAACCTTTTCACATTTCAAATCTTCAAATCTTCAATCTTCAGGATGCTTTAAGACCAAAGACTCATCTCTGTCCGCTGCTCTCTCTCTCTCCCCCCCCCAACCAAATTTTGATATTTAAAAAGTGAAGAAGCCATGTGAGGTTTGGACCCCTGCACTAGAACCCCGGCCCAGTAGGATTCCTCACATTCCAGTCCACGCTGGAGCTGGAGCTGGAGCTGGTAATAGATCTGAGCAGGCCTGCTGGGCCCAGCGCATTGTGGCCTGTCCTCCCTCCATCAAGTTTTCTGTTTTTGGAACAAGACAGGCTTTTTTTTTTTTTTTTTTTCTTCTTGTGGGACACCTTCCTGAAAACAGCCTCAGGTGCTGACTTTCCCTCCTCTCTGTCCATCAAAAAAGAAGAAGAAGAAGAAAGCACACAGGAACACGCTTTTTGAACCTCTCTGCCACCCCTCTGGTTTCTCCCCCGTGCAGCTGCAACAGGACGGCGGAGCGAAAAGGGGGGGGGGGGGACGGGTCTTTTTGACGGTACTGCGAGGGACACTTGTTTAGCTAACCTCGTGGGTCACAGTGCAGTTAGGCAGGGAATGAATGACTTCATTTTTAGGGTTTTAAATTAAAGGGTTCCTCCTCCCTTGAACTTAAAACAGATCTGTGCACACGGAATGAACAAGGCCCTCACTCAGCACGTGGACCGTCCTCACTCCGGCTGTAGAAAGAGCTAAAGAATTACGGTGTGGGGGGGCGGGGGGGGAGGGTGGCCGCAATGTACGGACCCTTAGGTTGCGCGGGGCTTTTAATTGTTTGGTATCTTAGATCCAGTTAACGTTTCACAAACATTGTTCAACAAGTTCTTTCACTCGACCCGACATGGTGTCGGTTACTCCAACAGTTATTGGGCTACGCCATATTTGAGGGAAATTGCTACCTTATGTGCCTTTAAAAACACACACACACACACACAGGGTTTTGAATGGGACCTTTGAAAAAAAAATGGGGGGGGGGGGTTAGTGTTTCATTTAGGGTTGGTGGTCATTTGGGGCGATGTGATTCTACCACCGGGGAGCCTTGGAACCATTTACACTCACACATGGCATCAAGGCCCGCTGTGGTGGTTTGGATCGGAGTGCCGTGAGATGCATGGACACCATGAGGACACAAATAAGAGCCCATCTCTCCCCTGCCCACAGAACGTTGAGGCTACGGGAGCCTTTCATGCTGCTCGCTCGTCAAAGCAGAATTGATTAAAGGCCCCTGTTTTAAATGACTTCCTGTTCACGACTATTATTACTCAATAAGCAAAAGGAGAGCAGATTGAGATCAGCGCTCTAATCTGTTGTTTCCCTCTCCCGCCTCATTGGTGGGGGGGGGGGTTTTCGGAGCTCGGCCCCCCGTTTTGCCCCCGTCAGTCATCGGGTCGTAATACCGTGACTTTAGAAGCTTCGGAGTGAAGCGAGTCACTCTCCGAAAACCCTCTCTCGCAAACAACGGCCCGCCACAAAAGAACCTGCAGCAAGAAAAATGCTCTTGAAGCCGCGATAGAAAAGAAAGAGGGCTTCTTCGCCGCGGCCCGGCTGGACGTCACCCGTGAAGCCGGGCCGGTGGCCCAACGGGCCAAGATGGGACAATAAAAAGGCCTTTGACCCTTATCCTGAAAAAAACTGAAAATACAGCGAGCACGGAGGGTCGGTGGCGTGGATTCTTTAGTACGGAAAAGCCAAAGCGAGAGCGTGTTTGGAACGGCGACGTGTCATGCCTCCACGCCGCCAAAGATTGAGACGGAAGTCAAGTCTCCAGGTCCCACGGCCAGCAGACGGAGAAGAAATGAAAAGACGGGGAGGTGACTCGGCGTGAAGGGAAACGCCGCCCACACACACAGTGGCCACAGCCTCGTTCGGGGGCTCTAATCAGGACACGCCATCTCCCTTCCACTTCAAAGGCTCCTGTAAACACCTGCTGGTATCTCCCCCCCCCCCGCCGCATCTGTGCGGGGGCGATATGCGCCCGTTCTTGTTCGCCCCCGGCGTTCAGACAAAACCTCAGCTCGCCACCCGCGGACAGTTATTCCTTCTGTGGCCACGCAACACGTCTCCTTTCAAGATGCAGAGCTTACCCGGAGGGGGGGGGAGGGGGGGGGGGGGATACCCGAACCTTCAGGTGTTGGATCCATCCAGGTGGTCCCGGGCGCCCCATCCAAACGGAGGTCTCTCTCTCTCTCTCTCTTTCTCTCTCTCCCCCCGATTGAGCGCCCATCAAGATTGTGTTCAAAGACGAGGCGGCGGCGCGCTCACGGCGGCCATTGATCTGCCGGAGCCAGATGACTCGTCATCCGCAAAATGTTATGTCTCAAAAGCACCGTCAGAAAGGGCCATGTGATGTGACTTCTCACCCCCCCCGCCCACCCCCCAACATTTTCTTTGCTTTCGCCATTGATTTCAAGCGTCAAAGCGTTTGTTTTTTTCTTCTTCTTTCTTTCGTTCTGAACCAGGAACCACAGATGAATTTTCTGATGGTGGAACAAAGCGGGCTTTTGTGCCTCGGGTTCTGGGAGGCCGCTCACTCTTCATGTCATGTACATGTGAAATTAATTAGGAGGAAACACTAAAACACTCGGGGTGGAAATTGCTTTTCACCAGATGTTCTGCATGTGACGATCAATTTGGTATTCTTAGCGCAGCGAGATGACTGCTTAACTTCTTCTGCCCGCCTCTTTGATGAAATCTGTCACTCAAAGGCACATAAAAAGAAGTCAGGGCTATATGCTACTGTTTGTTCCACTTTATGGAGTCTTAGGTAATGTGATTACTTACCAGGTTAGGAAAATAGAAGGTTTCACTCCCGCCCCCCCCCCCCCCCCCCCCAAAAAAAAAACGCTGACAAGAGGCCCAGTGTTCCCCGACGATCCAAGCGTAAACCCAACGAGTGGTCCTTCCTTGTCCCTGCGCCCCCCCCCCCCCCCCCCAACTCAGAGAGGCCAAATAATCACAGATGAATCACTGTCGGATGCGAATCTGAGGCCGTCAGGACGGAGGTGTTTAAGGTGAGTCTGCAGCTGACGTCACGTCCTCTGTTTTTCGGCGTGCTTTGAGGAAAGAGAAGAAAAAGAAAAGAAAGAAGAAGAGAAACGCAGCGTGCAATGACGAGGTCGAGGGCCAGCACGCACGAGGAGATCAGAAACCCTCGGCCCTCGCCCCCCCCCCCCCCCCACTGTGTTTACACTGCCTGCTCCGCTGCACAGCGTCAAAGACGTGTGAGGAACGAGGAAATGACTTTGAGATGGTTTACTATATTTCTACATCAACGAGGAGCAGAAGAAGAAGAAGAAGAAAAAAGAAAAAAAGAAAAACACTTTCTCAAAATAGTTTGCATTTCTTCGAGCTTAGTCATCTGCTCTTATTCTCACTGACCAGACGCACACACTCGTGAACCCCGTGATTTTTTTGTTTTTTAATAGTTTTCCTCATTTCCCCGACCGATGTGAAAAAGGGCCAGAAGGAGAAAGAGAGCACAGCTTCTGTTGCTTTGTGTATATTCAAGAGAATCCAAGCCATCTGGAGTCTGTTTATTGAACTACAAATGACACATAATGGTAATCTGGCATGTGATGAGACAACGTGAATTATAGACGGCGGGGGGGGAGGGGGGGGGGGGGGGGGGGCATGAAACAGGTATTCACCTTCATTGGATTTCCCTAAAGGAGGAAATTTAATTTAAGGGCTTTCGTTTTATCTACCTGATTATTCATCACAGCAAGCTCGCCCATAAGCGTACCAAACAGGATAAACAGAGGAAACCGCCAATTAAATCACATTCCAGGGAAGATTGGGGGCTTACTGTATACAGAACAGTTGGTTTAGTGACATAAATATTTACACAAACTGTCACGAATTAAGACAAATGTTACAAGGAAATAGGCAACATTTTGAGGGGCCTCGGCGAGGGGGGGGGGCTCCTCTCAATTTATGGGCCTCTGCTCCCCCCCCGGTTTTTCGAAAAGTGAACGAAGCACAACGCGCCTCTCCTTCCGAAACGGCTAAAGGGGCTCAATGCGATGGGAACGTTCTATTTTTTTTTCCCCCCCATTCGACATTCACGGCAAACGCTAAACACGGATCACGTATCCCAAGCGGACGAGGCGAGGCGAGCCGAGCGCGAGGAGGTGGGCGGAGACGCGGACAGTTGCATCAGACGGGGCCCTAGTGGAAGTTAAAGATACATACTGCATGCCCGGGGAGTGGATGTCAGTTAAATGTTTACACAGCTGCTCCCAAGATTATTATTATCATGAAACCACACAGCTATAATGTCATTCTGTGGATGCCAGAGTACAATCAGGTCCTCCCTATAGCCTCCTCTCTCTCTCTCTCTCTCTCTCTCTCTTTCTCTCCCCCCCCCCCCGGCCCGGACTCAGCACAACACCAAAATAATCAAATGTGACAACGAATTGCATCTCGTTCCAGCTGCATAATGCCATGTCTTAGTTTTCTTTTCTTTTTTTTCAATGAACAGTAGGTGTTCAACTCAAAAATGTAGAGATTTAAAGATTATTATTGACGACCAATATTTGTTCCGTTACTATTTAAAAAAAAAAAAAATGCTTGGGCTAGCACGGTAGCAGAGCAGCTAACTTTAGCGTACCCCCTCGGACCACTAGCGCCCGCTAGCATTGCTCAGCGGGTTTGCGGGGTTCTGTTGGCCACCGGAGGGGCCGCGGACCCGGACCTACAAACAGCACACAAACACCGACATGTTATCTGTATCTCATCCAGCAATCCCCATCTCTGTTAGCCATAGTTTGGTCTCCGCCAGCTCCTCAACGAATCTAATTTTTATTTCGCTACTAAACACGTGCTTCCTTAAAACGTGTTGGGTCCAAGTTGTTATGTTCAAAAGTATAAATTCACTCACAGTTTCTTAATATCATTCACAGTTTTCTAATACTTCTGGACGCCGAGAAAACCACTTTGCCGTTGCTTAGCAACGAGTTTTATTTCAAAGGCAGCTAACGCTAGTCGCTGACCGCTTGGTTAATGTTGGGGTGCACTTGATTTTCACTTAACACTTCTGTCTTTCCTTGACATCATCTACACGCGAAATAAAACATCAACATGGCTTTTGTTTTTTCAGCCCCGTGACTTTTTATCCTTAGAAGTGAATAAACTGGCCTTGCCCTGAACCACGCTGAGCTTTGTTTAACCTTCTCGGTATCTGACACCCGATGTGACCCGCGAATTCAAGCAGTTCCCCACGTCACGCCGCGGGCCTAATCTCACCGTGTGTTGGAAACTTTTTTCCTCCTCTTGTGAAAGTAAAGAGCGTCTGAAGAAGCCACGGCGCGCTTCAGTGCCCGTGACTCGACGCGGCAGATGGACTATTTGTTGCTCCTCCATCTTATCCAGACCGAGTGATTGAAAACGGTGTCAGTTGGTATTTGCACCGTGAAGGTCACAGCGCTTCTATCGGGGGGTTGTTTCTCTCTCCCGAACCTTTGAAAGGACCTCTGCAGTTTAACCCCCAGCTGCACACACACACACTAACATGTTTAAAACCTGAATGCAACAAAAAAAAAATTGCATTGCATTAAAAAACGTATAGATACTTCCTAAGCGTTTGCCTTCCTCGGCCCGTAAACAGCTGCTTGTGCTTAAGCAGTAAAATGTAAATCTCGACGCTGGCTGTTTATGTAGCCCAGGCTTCTAATCATGCAGACGTATAATTGAGTGACGCATGGTGTCTTTATGAGTGGAGCTGCATTCAAAGGGCAGATCCCTGTATTTATGTCTCTCTCTCTCTCTCTCTCTCTGAAATGGAAGCAGCTCTCATCCCAGCTACTTCGTTAAAACGAAGCATGTGTTTATATAAATTCCTATTGTAAGTTGTTTAAGTGTGAGGTCTGCGCAAAGCTGGATGTCCCGTGGGCTCGGGTTTTTATAGCCGTGTGGTGTTTTTTTTTTTTTACTGTTACGCGGGGCCAGAGCATCAGGCATCAAACTTCACTTTGTTCCGCGTGTGTAAGAACAAGCAACAAAGACATGGCGTGGACTTCAAAACACATGTGTCTCATAAATAATAAAAAAAAAAGGCAACACGAGCATATTTCTGATATGAGACAAGCGACGGGGGGATTTAAAAATTGAAATATGAGTAGCTCTCTTTTTTTTTTTTTTTTTGGTAAAAGCAAAGAATGATAAGTAACAAAGCTGCACACTGCAGATGCTTCTCAATAAGCGACGTTCTGAGCCTGTTTGTAGGGATCTCTGCGAGGCCGTATGATCTGGGGGGGGGGGAGGGGGGGGGGGGGGTGGACTTGTTGCTCAAATTAGTGGGTAGAGAAGTGTGCCACAATGTTTCAGTGTCCATAAATATTGACTCTGCTGCTGGAGCTGGCCGTCTCCTGACCTCGGTTGGGTTTCCATTTTGGGAACAAAGCTACACGAAAAAAAAAAAACCCCCATGTCTCGTCCTCCACTCCCCGTCCTGTCAAACACACGCGGATTGATGACGTTTTTATTGGTTTTTTCCCCCCCCAAATAAAAAAGAAAGAAAAAAAAAAAGGTGCAGCTCTGCTCGGGGCGTCGAACCAGGCAAGAAATCGCTGGTGGGTATTTTATTTTTATTTATTTTTTTCTCCCCTCGGCAACATCTCGGAAGATGATCTCCGTGCAGGTATGTTACCGTGTGTGGAGACTACATCTGGCCCGGAGGCGGAGGAATGCAGGCCAACCTGCGTTCTCGCCAAGTTTCTGTTAACAGCAGGTGAAAGGCTAATAGTTGCATCTGCAGTGTCATCTCGGGGGGCTTCGTCCTGCCGCTTCCCCCCCCCCCCCAATCCCCGACTCCTGGAATGTACGTGATGACAAGAGAAGGCCGCAAGGTCACACACACACACAAACACACACCTCGCCCCCCGTGGCACGCGGAGACATGAGCCGCGTGAGCAGAGGACAATAAACCATGTCTTCTGGTCTTTGTATTAAAACCCCCCCCCAAAAAAACACATTCTATCCTAATCTCTCTCTTGTATGACCACAAGTATTCCCTCTTGAATAGGTGACTTCTTGTTGTAAGTGTGATGTATTCCACATTGTTCTCCGCCGGAGGGGGTTTCCATGAAATAAAGTGATACGTCTATTAGCCAAAGAAAAAAACCCTGACCCGGCGTCTACCTGGATTTCCACCTGGTTTTCTCAGCGCGGGGCCGAAGGCCTCGGGGGGGGGGGGGGGGGGGGGGGAGGGGACGAGAGGCTTTCCAAGCACTCCGGTTTAAGCTGATAACCACACGGGCCGAGCTAAACCACCGTTATGAGGCCGTGCAGATGCTCCATTGTTTTTACAAACACACCTGTGGAGGTTTTTATTCTCCTGCAGTGCCCCAAAAGTTTAAATGTCATGGTTGAAGAGCTTTCTGTTTAACTTCCTGTCTACGGTAATGAATAGTTCATTGAAAAAAAAAAGAAAAAAAAGAAACCATGTGAAACTGCAACTGCATTGATAAATAAATGATGCAATTGACCCACCAGAGGCACTTTTTCACTTCAAACCATGTTTCGAGAGAGGAGAAGCATCTAGAGAGCATCTGTGCCACCAGCTGACCCCGCCGACCCCTCAGAGGTCGTTCATTTGTACTTCAGATAGCGTAACCTCTATCTCTGTCTAACCCCCCCCCCCCCCCCCCCCCCCCCCCCCCCGCCCCCACCCTGGCACCCAGGGGTTCTCGCTCTGCGATGTTGTCCTTTCAATCAGCGTGTAATTGGATCAGCCCCAGCGATTAGATAACAGCTGACGTATCTGGCTCAAAACAATGATGCATCACAGCCGCGTGATCTTCTCAAACCACTCCGGGCATCACTGATCAAGTCCTCAGCCTCATTCCGAGGCCCGGGGTCCGAGGCCAAGGCGCGCGCACACACACACACACACACACACATTCAAAAGAGGAAAAGAGGGAGAAAGCCTCAGATAAAGCCCTCTCTTTCTAATCCTCTCAGTGGGGTAATTAAAGATACTCACAGCTCACTGTGTGAGGCCTTATCCTCCAATCTAAGCGTCTAAATGCCTCTACCGGGGTTTGGGTCCAGAGCGCCAGCTTCACCAAAATGGTGTTTTGGCAACAGAGGGGACCTCCAGCTATCACTGCCAACGGATTAGCACGACAATAAACGCATGATCTGGAGCTATATGCGGGATGAATTTAGCGCCCCCCCCCCCCCTTCCTCCCCCGTGCTTTGATTTCATGGATGAATGGGAGAATGAATGAGTGAATGCCTTCAACTGGACAAAAGTATCTGTCCCGAGAAGCGCTTGGATCCAGCAAAAGGGGGGAAGGCCAGGAATCCGAATCACACTGCCCCTCAGGTAAAGGCACACACGCCCCCCCCCCGGATTTTAATTTCTAAGTGGAAAGACCTGGGATTATCCCTCATAAAATGTTATTGTCCTGGTGGGAGAGAAAGATATCTTGTGATCTGTGAGGAGGGAGGGGGGGGGCGGGGGGGGGGGGGGGTTAATCTATTGCTACCTCTCCAAAGATAACAGGTCCGCCGTCACCTAACGGGAGTCAATGGGGGGGAATCAAGGGGGGGCTTTTCTTGTGGAGATGACACAAACATCACCGCTATATATATATATATATATACATTTGTTTAGGAGACGGGTTTGTGCGAGGAGACTTTCAACATGTTGTGTTTGTAGCTCAACTAAAGCGGCAACGTGTGCCGCCAAAAGCTGCCAATAACGTAGTGAGTGTCTGCTGTGAAGTGACATGAGGAACAAGATCGATGGAGCCAGGGGGAGCATGTAAACATCTGCTCTGGTGTCAGACCCACGTGTACAAGCACACACACACACACACACACACACACACAGGCAGTGAAGTTCAGCAGGAGGACGGGACGGTCCCTCTGCAGGGACTAATCCTTTAAAACACACTGTGACGCCTTTATCTATCGGCCTTAATACAAACACGTTTGATCCAGCTATTAACACCTTCATCAATTATCTATTTGTGAAGCAGCACGAGTTGTTTTTTTTCTTTCTTTTTGGGCTCACATCCACGTGGGAATATTACACCGCCTCGAGACTATATACGACAAGCCAATTTGATGTTATTTAAAAACGTAACACAAATAGACCATCGCTAGTATGGAACATAACCTCAAAAACAAACAACTAAAAGCAACAGTATGTTTTTTTTCCCCCTGTTGACCGAACAACTATTTTTATGGCGTGAATTTTCCAGGACAGGTATAGGTGAGGAAAAGGAGCTGTTTGTAATAACGACAGGTATTCTATTCATCATAGAGGTTGAGCTCAGCATTTCATGGAATCATTTAATTGGACTGTAAATCAGCAGGACTTAAATTCATAATATACTTCCAATTGCCCCCCCCCCTCCTCCGTGTTATTACAAAAGCAAATCCTGTGAGGGTCTCCAAACTGGGCCAGGGGGGGGGGGGCTTCTGAAGGGCGTTTAAACGAGACTCCAGGATGTGGAGGTGCGCGGGAGGTGTTTTTCTTTTTCTTTTCTTTTTTTTTCAGTGGATAAATGATTGACAGCCCTCGGTGACATCACTGCACGACAAAAAGAGTCGCAGGGGGAAGAGCAGGCACCAATCAATGCAAAGCACTACGCCGTGGCGCACACGAGGAGAGGCAACAAGGTCCAAGGAGCGACACTCTGAGTGCGCTTATCTCCCCTCGAACACAGCTTCGATCAACTGCTCTCTGGGGTCTTCTTTTTTTTTAAATTTTTTAATTTCGTCCCGGCGAACTGCTCTCGTTCCAAGATGTTCAACCAAGATGCTTTACTCTTAAACCGGTCCTGCCTGCGCGACTCCGCTTCCTCATAGACTTAACATATTTGTTTTTTTGTTGGTGTTGTTGCTGTTTTTTTTTTTTTTTTTTTCCTTCTTTCCGCGCTGACCAAGACCCCCCCCCCCGAGTAGCAGCTAGTGAGGATATGAGCGAGAGGCGGTCGGGGAAGGTAGCATGGGCTGTCTTTGGTCCCTCGAGGAGAAGAAGCGTGGATTAAACACGAATTAATGTGGAATTTATCCGGGCACCAAGGTGGAACGACGACCGGACACAGCGCTTCCTCGTCAGGTAAAGACTTTTCATCACACTTTTCATTATTTTTTTTGTGTGCAAAGTAAACCACAACGGTAACTATGTCGTCTAAAGCAACAACTAGAAATAACGCGTGTGTGCGCGTAAAAGTTGAAGCGTCCCCGGTATGTGAAGATCTCAACGTGAATGTCTTGTCCCGGGTCACATCTGGCTCTGGTTCGCACGTCAGATGTAACACCTGCGAGCCCCCCCCCCCCCCCCCCCCCCCCTCGAAGTAACTATCCCTTCTGATTACACGCGACCGGCGAAGCCCCCGCGAACCAGACGCGCGTCGGCGGCCTGGTCGCGTCTCCTCGCTCCTTCTCCCTTCGCCGCGTCTCCTCGCTCCTTCTCCCTTCGCCGCGTCTCCTCGCTCCTTCTCCTGCCACCGCGTCTCCTCGCTCCTTCTCCTGCCGCCGCGTCTCCTCGCTCCTTCTCCCTTCGCCGCGTCTCCTCGCTCCTTCTCCCTTCGCCGCGTCTCCTCGCTCTTCTCCTGCCGCCCGCGTCTCCTCGCTCCTTCTCCCTTCGCCGCGTCTCCTCGCTCCTTCTCCCTTCGCCGCGTCTCCTCGCTCCTTCTCCTGCGCCGCGTCTCCTCGCTCCTTCTCCTGCCGCCGCGTCTCCTCGCTCCTTCTCCTGCCGCGTCTCCTCGCTCCTTCTCCGACATTCTTCTTCATGCCTCCTCTGATCTCTCTCGGGCCGGCGCAAATGACTCGGCTTTCCTTTCATATCGCTTCACTTGAAACGTGCTTTCCAATCTCTTCTAATTGCAGACTGCATGTCTGCGGTGCGCTCCCCCCCACCTCTCCAAAACCCCCTGCTTCTTTCTTTGATTTGTCCACCCCCCCCCTCCCCACACACCTTATTTTAGTTTGTCTCTTGCCATACCTGCCTCACCTTGACATTTGTCTATGTTTCTGCTCCTGTTGAGATCAATCTCGCGTTTCGCTCGGGCGCGCTACGTAGCCGGCGGGCCCCCCTTTTTTTTCTTTCTTTTTTTTTGTTCTACTTCAAAGTGAGGAGCCTGTCTTCCCTTTCTAACCTGCTGTTCTTCAATCATTCCTACTGTATGGGAGGACGGGAGGGGAGGGGAGGGGGGGGGGGTGCGCTTACTTTTGGAGAAGCCCCCGCTGTGTCTGCCCCCATGTCAATACCTCAGCGCCAGTGTATTGACGCGACACCAACTTTCTCCGCAGGGACTGGACTGATCATGGTCGCCGTGGTCCGCTCTTTCATGGTACTGCTGATCGCTCAGGTGTTGCTGGAAGGTGCTACGGGACTCATCCCCGAGGTCGGCCGGAGGAAATACAGCGAGTCCGCGAAGCAGACCCCCGAGCGCTCGGAGAGCTTCCTCCGCGAGTTCGAGCTCCGGCTTCTCAACATGTTCGGACTGAGGCGCAGGCCGACCCCGAGCCGGCAAGCCGTGGTGCCGCAGTACATGGTGGATCTTTACCGCATGCACTCAGCGAACGGAGACCACAGCGCCAAGCGACCCAAGAGCATGGGGAGGCACGCAGAGAGGGCCGCGAGCAAGGCCAACACGATTAGAAGCTTTCACCATGAAGGTATGTATTAGTGACATACCTCTCTACCTGTGTGTCTCAGACGGCCAAAGCATATATTTAAACCATGACTCGGTGCGTCGGGGCTGAACTTCACAGTCTCCTCTGTTCTGTGGAGCGTTAGTCATTTACAGGTGACACGCGTCCACGCGTCCGTGTGTCACTCTTTAATACGTTTAGGATTGCTTAAACCTCGCTGACCACGATTTATAACATTTAATTAAAAAAAAAAAAAACGCGCAGCCCAACTGAACTGAACTCGCGTGTACGTGTAGTGATGCAACCTTTAGCCAAACAACCCCCTCTGGCGCAGCTGTCACAAGGTTCGAAAACATCAAGGTGGGGGGCGGTGTGCCCGGGGTAATTTGTTTCTTAATAATTGATGGTGTTTGCGTGGGACTCCGAAAACAGTTTTTCCAGACACGCACCACAGAAGACACGCGCGCAGGTGATAGTCATCTCCGTCTCACCTCATGGACACAGGGACATGACATTATGCGGGCACGCGTTGTGACATATCGGGCCAGACGGAAATTCTGAGTCATTTCTAACAGGACTTACACGAGTCCTTGGCAAAAAGGAGGCCGATGAGAGGGTAGCGCGGTTTCATCCTTTCCAAATCGCCCCTCTCTCCGCGCCGTGCGCCATTACGCGCGTTCCAACAACACCATAATTGCTCGCTCCGTTTTTCTTTTTACCTTGGATGCGCGCCGCGTGTTAATTTCGGTGTTTCAATTCCATTTTTAAGTGAACACACGCTGCCCTGATGAATGAGGCGCGCACAGTGGATAAAGTGTATTAGTTCACCAGCTGTACACTGTGTTTACACCATGCCACAGACGACCACGGTTATTTTAAGCTGCCTAAAATAATCCAACAGGTGAAATTCAAACATGACTGAGGCTTTATTTATAAATATAAACCTGTGCAGTGCACTGAGGCTGTGGTGACACTATCAAAAGGATTTATGAATGATAAAAAAAATATCTTTACTTTTTGAACATAGCAGCTCTGTATCATTCAATCCACTATGTTCCTATATAAGTTTCCCGAGTCCATGGGCGCTCCACACAGAGTCCTTGTACAGAGTCCTAAGTGTTTTTTTTTCTTCTTCTTCTTTTCGTGGGGAAGTTTCCATCATGGGTGAGTCAGAGGGGTGGTTGAGTGGCTGCTTGGGTGCTCTCCAGAGGCCTTAGTGCAATGACACCCAGTGGCTACACTGACACACTACAAACAAGCCGGGCTGAGTGACTGCTCCCTGGCGCACTACTGGAAAACCTCCCTGCAAGCTGGCCAGCAAAAACACCTTGACACCACCGGCCATTACCGATGTGTTCAGACGGTGTTTACGCACGCTCCGCTGACCCTTTCATCCGACGCTGACAGTCTTGTTTTAGTCCTCCCCACGCCGAGGGACGCGCGAACCGGGTGCTCTCTCCGCGTAGGACGAGCGTCCCATCATTCATCCGATCTGCCGCCTGGTATTAAATTCGACTTAGTTTCACTCCAATCGCTTTTCAAAAATAACCGTTTCCCCCCCCCGAGCCAAATAGAACATTTCCACCATTACGCAGGAAGTGGCTGTCTGTAGACAGGTCCGTGATGAATGACCCAACATTAGCCTTTATCTTCTGTTTTTGGCATGTGGCGCAAAAAGAAATTAGGAATGTTGATACACTCATATCTGCGGTTCGCACTTTTTCGACGAGCCGCAACTTGTTCCACACAGAATGGAGGCAGAAGGGAGAGAGTGAGCCTCAGAAGGAGAACAGAGAACCAGTGACGGACAAGGAGGCGCAAAGAAAAGAGGATTTTGGGGGGCAAGGAGAACAGAGGGAGAAGGGGATTTGGGAGCTGAGGGGAGGAAAGAAAGAGAGGGATTGGGGACAGGGGAGAGGGAGAGAGAGACTGGGGGCTTTCCCACATCAAATGAGCAGTGATAGGCCTAATTGAGGTCTTTGTGCCTCTGGAGGGAGGTTTAGGATGAGATGGTGGAATTTCCTAAATGGCTGCTTTGAAAGAGCAGCCGGTTCAAAGTTTGTGTTTGTTTCACCACACCAAACAGATTAAAAAGTGCCTCTATACATCATCTATGAACTTCATAAAGTACGAGTTCAAAGTAGAGCAACCTTAAGAAATTGCAGCCTTAACTTCTGTCTTTTAATGTATGGAAGGGGAATACCTCGCACTTTCCAGGCTTTGATTTTTTCGGATTATACACGCTCCCCCAAATTGAGACATTGCATGGGCCTTTTTACCATGGAAGTATAATCTTTTACATTAAAGCAGTGACATTTCAGAGGGGGCCAGTTCATTAAAGCTTAACGCAACAGTTGGCATTTATGTAGAAACTTTAACAGACTTACCAGACTTCATCCAATCAGGTTTATACTGATTTCCACATCCATCTTTTGTTCACACTCATGTTCTGTGTACACATCATTGTGTGCAGCAGCCAAATCAAAGGCTAATTTGCCATTGGAAAGGCCGACTGGCGAGCCGCTTTCATCCTGAGACTAAATAAATCACTGTGAGGACATCCCGCTAAGAGACAACGTGTGTGTGTGTGTGTGTGTGTGTGAGACAATGGCCCACACCAGCTCCGCGTAACCACGTGGCAGCTCGGCTTGTGTCCGAGTGTGTGTGCGTGTGTGTGTGTGTGTCTGTGCGTGTCTTTGAGAGTGTCTTTGAGAGAGAGAGAGAGAAACCGTGTGAGGAACCCTACTTCCATCTCCGTGCTCACAGCCAGCTGGGCTCAGATCGCGGGTGTTGTTGTGCATGAACTTCACACACATGTCCTCTCACGCTAATGTCCGTCTCCGTGCCCGTGTGTCTGCCCCCCCGTAGAGTCTATGGAGGCCCTGGCCCGGCTGAAGGGTAAAACAACCCAGCAGTTCTACTTCAACCTGACTTCTATCCCCGAGGAGGAGCTCATCACCTCGGCGGAGCTCCGCGTCTACAGGGATCAGGTCATGGGAGCCGCGGCCCCCGGCAACAGCTCCGGGAACAGCAGCGGCTTCCATCGCATCAACATTTATGAGATATTCGGAGTCCCCCCCGCCCAGGGCGGGGAACCCCTGGCACGTCTGCTGGACACCCGGCTAGTGCGGGACTCTTTGAGCCGCTGGGAGAGCTTCGACGTCAGCCCCGCCGTGTCTCAGTGGACCTCCGGGAGAGGCCACAACCACGGCTTCGTGGTGGAGGTGCACCACCCGGAGGAGGAGGAGGAGGAGGGGGGGGCGACGGACGGGGAGCACGCCCAGAGACGTAGCAGGCACATCAGGGTGAGCCGGTCCCTGCACGGGGACCAGGACTCGTGGGCTCAGGCGCGGCCCCTGCTGGTGACGTACGGCCACGACGGGCGCGGCGGGGACTCGGCGCTCCACGCGCGGGAAAAGCGGCAGGCGGCCCCGCGCAAGCCCCGCAGGAAGCACCAGCACAAGGCCAGCTGCAAGAGGCACGCCCTGTACGTGGACTTCAGCGACGTCGGGTGGAACGAGTGGATCGTGGCGCCGCCCGGCTACCACGCCTTTTACTGCCACGGGGAGTGTCCGTTCCCCCTGGCGGACCACCTCAACTCCACCAATCACGCCATCGTGCAGACGCTGGTCAACTCGGTCAACTCGAACATCCCCAGAGCCTGCTGCGTGCCCACTGAGCTCAGCCCCATCTCCTTGCTCTACCTGGACGAGTACGAGAAGGTCATCCTGAAAAACTACCAGGACATGGTGGTGGAGGGATGTGGCTGCCGGTGAGACGGTGACGGTGGAGTTTTGAAAGAGACATCAGAGGTCACATGGACACCCGGTTTCCCAATGAAGACGTTTATTTATATGAAAGACAAAACAGAGTTATTGCGGAAGAAGAAAAAAAAAAAGCTATATATGAATATATTTATGTCTACGTAAAGTTGGGAAAAATAAATATTTTAATCAGAGGAATATTGGTTTTGAAAATGTATTTGTGATGGACATTTCAAAATGGGTGCAATACCACATGAAGTACAATGCTCAGATTTTTATTTTGTATTTATTTCTATTATAACCACTTTATTTGTAAATAAATTATGTGTATTTATCGTGAAAAACAAAAAAAAAAAACGTGTTCACTCCAATTTTCCCGAGAGCCGCCCGCCGCTACTGGGAACCCGGTCCCTCCATCGTTGGCGCGTCCACGCCAGGGCGCCGGCGCGTGGGGGGGGCATCGTACGTGTTTAAAACCATGACAGGAACGAGCTGCACAAATACAGCACATGACAATCAGCCTGATTGCAAACCAAGCACTGGACTCCTTTTGGTAAACGTAATTGGAAACCAGCAACAATCTGGAACTGCAGTGGGGGGGGGGAGGCGGGGGGGGGGGTCGCAGGGTCACATGACGGGGAGTGACACGTTACAAGCCCGCAAAATGTGATAGGCTCCCAAGGGAGGATTAGAACAACACCAGAGCATGTTTTCATGCATTACATGTCACTGCAGAGATCCCTGGGAACGTTAGACTAGCTTGTATAGGGGGGGGGGGGTCGGGGGGGGCATCTGCAGGGCTTCTGAAGGAGTTTTGAAGAGGGCACAGGGTTTATTTATGGTACGATGTGAGACTTGAGAGATTGCAAACTGTGGCAGGCTCACACATCAACAGGCTCTCAGCAAGAAAAGACTCCAACTGGGCAATTTAATTAATAGAGACAAACAAACAAACAAACACTCACACACACACACACACACACACACCTGCACCTGTCCACATACTGCACATGCTCAGACAGATTCTTCCCCACTTCAGAGTTGGCCGCCTTTCTTTGTCGTCTCTGACTCACGAGGTTCTTCTGATGTGTTTCGGGCACTGGAAGGATAAAAAAAAAAAGTAAAGTAAAGTAAAGAAAATCATGTCTCAGAAACCTTGTCAGCTGCAGGACAAACAACACAACACAAACAACACCACGCACACCGACACTGACAGTTTGAACACCTGAGTCAATATCGTCCCACTGCAAGTGCTTGGCGGGACCGACGCAGTACGGAGGTCTAACTGGGGGCCAACTTGGGGTGGGGGGGGGGGGTTTAAGGTGTCGCCACAATAGCGGATCCGATAATGAGAGGGAGAAGAGAGTCTCTGCAGAGTTTTGACTGACTGCGTTTTTTTTTCTGCTGTGTTTGCATTAGAAAGGGTTTGGAGGGATCACAAGGCAGCTCAAAAACGCCCTAAATAGAATGTTTTTTTCATTGGGACCGTGGAATGTTGGTTTTCAATCTCAGACACATGCATACGCATGCACGGAAAACCAACCAGTGGTTGTTTTTTTTTTTCAATCATCTATTCAAGGGTTTCCTGGTGGGCTTTTTCTCCTCAAAAAACAAAACAAATGTGCGTCGGACAGAGACGAGGCTTGTTGCTCACGCAGGGGATGTGAGTCAAAACAGGAGGGGGCCGCGAGACCCTCTTCACGCGCAGAAAAACATTGAAATGTCACTTTAAAAAAAAAAAAATGTGGTGCGCCTCAGATCTTTTTACCTATTCTTATCCTCTAAGAGCGTTTGCGCCCGTCTACTCCAGATGATGCAACCATGGAATTATTTTAAACCCCTCCCAACGTGCACACACGCACGCACCTCCTCCCCCTCCCCCCCCCCCCCCCCACACCACCACATTTCAGTTTCAATCTTCTGCATGTGTTATTTTATTCTACCTTGCATCCCCCCCCCCCCCCGCACCCCCTCCACCCCTCCGCCCCTCCGGTCCCATCTGGTGTCCATTTCTCTCCTCCGTGGACCCCCACCAACCCACAACCCCACAGATGGGCTGCACATACCTCTGCCAGTAGCAGCAGCAGCATTTTAATGGACTTCAGGAGGAAGTCACTCGGCTGGCGCACTAAATGAACATTTGATACAAACCAACAATGGAAGCGTTAACCTCCCAAAACCCTGCTGGAAATTTCTGTTCCCCCCCCCCCGACCCCCGACCCCCCTCTCACCCTGCACCCCCCGTCCCAGCTGAACAGGGTTCCGGTTTTGCCGCTGTTTCCTCGGCTTTTCGGGAGCGGTCGTTCCGTGTCGGGCTGCTCCTCGGGGGACCGCTCCTAAACTCCTCACTGTGGAGGTGGGGGGGGGGGGGTCAAGGGTCAGAGTACTTAAGGACCTTATGGACGCGTCCCGGCGGGCTCGAGGCCCGGGCACAACCATTTCGTCCCGTGGGGAGAGTCGACGAGGAGCTCAACATCTGAGTCTGAGTGGGACAGTTTATTCCGTGATTGTGTTACAAAGCTCGCCTGTGGAGATATGTGCTCTTGGCAGGATGCTCTTCACCTGCTACACAGACCTCAGCAGAGTCGCTCTGCGAAAAAAAAGAAAAAAAAATGGATCCCCCCCCCCCCATTTTTCCTTCTCCGGGCACATCTGGTAAGTCTGTTAAAAGGTGTCCTTCGCCGTCTTTGTTTACGCACAAAAACACACAACAGAGCAGCCGCGCGCAACTGATGAGAAAACAACACTGGGAGCCCGCTGGCGTGGCAGAGCTCCTTTGGTTCTGTTTGGTGGGCAGCAAACCGCGCCGAAAATAATCCAGAAAAAAAACAACCCAAATCACGAGGCACGCTGCAAAAAATGTCCCCGGTTTCCAGATTTTTTTCCGTCCCCGGGGGCCCGGGGCCCGGAGACGGGAGGAAGGTATGTGGCACGCCGCGCGTCTTTCGGTGAGACGGGGGGGGGGGGGCTCAGGCGCCCGCGTGGCGGCGCGCCAGGGTTTGAAAACGCTTTCCTCTCCTTGGCGTGCTGCGTGCACAGATCTCAGAGGCGGTGGGTGCACGCGGCGTTTTCCTTTCGGTATCCTGAGACCAGCCGGTCGGATGACGTCTCGGCGTGCTGCTGGTGCATCTGCGCCCCGCAGCTCTGGACGCATCAAACAGACGGAGCGTCCGCAGGATTCAGGAGCACACATTGTACTTTTATGTATATATACACACAAGCTTAGCCTTAGCCTGAAAAAATGTGTCTTTGGATTCACATCATGACCACGGCCATTACTGTAAGAGCTAATCATCCGTGCAATCACAGCGCCGCTGGCCCGCAGTGACATGCTGAAATCATTAGGCCCCCCCCCCCCCCCCCCTGGCTACGACGCCGCGGAAGAGGCCGTAACGCCGCCTCGCGCTCGCAGCAGAGGAGGCGGACGCCGGTCTCCCGTAATGATACCCTCGAGGCATCGGAACCTCGGAGGACGGACCTTAAGCCAGACACTCCTTGAGGAACGGCCTTGTGACACCATTTCATGCCATTTGAAGCCGTTTTTGATCATGGTAAAATATATAATCGATATATATATATATATATATATATATACATATAGTTTACCATTGAGATCATTTATTTTGCTTTCATTTTGTGGCTGTTTTTCTGCGACTCGAGCGGTCAGGATGTGCTCTTTCCACGCAGACAGGAAGGAGTTCCATATGGACCACATGTGGGCCTCCAAAACTGGCTGGCGGATGGATTTGCCTCTCCATGCTGATCTAAGGTCAGTGTCGTGTTTACTCCTTCTGATGGTTACAGTTAGGGTTGGGGGGGGGGGGGGTGAACCCGACTGATCCTGGAACCCTCGCCGGAGGGCGTCTCTTGCACCCCGGCGCTTTGAAAGGGGCTGTGTGGTTACAGGGGGGGGGGGGGGGGAGAGGCCTCCATCTCTGTAGCAGGAAGTGCAGAGATCCATCAAAGGGAGCTACATGACATCCTCCAGCACGCCTGCTCAATAAACGTCAGCCCGAAGCCCCGTAAATCTCACGCGTCGCCGCGCATGCAGCCCCAGAATCGGAGCGGAGAAAAGGGGAGCTCGAAACGCGGTTTGCTCTGATGACAGAAACACTTGTGATACACGATTATGTCGTTAAATCGGCAACAACACAACACGCATATTAACGCAAATTTCATCCTCAGAAATCAGATTATTTTGTTCTTTTAATTTTTTAATAAAATAAGCAGTGGTCTTTAACTGCTAAGCAAAAAGATTTTTGTTGTGATTTTGTCAATATGGTAACATGCATATATGTCGCTAACTGTGTTTAGGTACCTGCGGAAGAGAAAATAAAACATATTTGTCTTATCCATATACATTATTATTATAAAAGGTATCAAATTGCCATATTTGTAGGCTGGACAGTGTTCTATTTCAATGAGGTTGCGTAACCTTTGATTTGTCCCGTATAGATAACCCATCCGCAGCCGGGCGATACCACGACGGTAATAACCACGATGAGCATCACGTGATCGCGGCCTGAAGGACGCCACGCTGAGGCCGACTGAAGGGTCCAGGAGCTGCAGCCGTGAAACGAAACCTGCAGTGGAGCTCGGGGGCCTCACTCGGTGGTCTATGAGAACAAGCTGGCGCTGAACCTTTTGTACTTAGAGCAGATTACCGAGAGGCTGCTTCCAGATGCAGTGCACCGGGGTGGAGGGGGTTGGGGGGGGGGGGGGGGGGGGGAACAGGCCCTCGTTCCCTGGGTGGTACGGGACAAACCCATTCCCCACACTTTTCTCATTAGCGTAATAAGCTTTTGTATAAACCAGTGCCTCACCGACATTGTCAAGGACACATGCACCACCTCCTCCATCCGTTCATCCATCACACATCGCCGTGCCCCCCCCCACACACGCAGCTATTGTTGTATCATGTTACTGCTTCAAGTCAAGCTGCGGACTAATTATATTACACCCAAATGATCGCGCTGTGGTTCGTGGGAGAAATACTTTTTTTTTTCCGTACCCATCTGTTACTTAAAAAAAAAAAAAAGAAGGTCTGGAGGACCTGATTGCAGAGGGAGATGAGAGAAGCCTGTTTATGTAAAGAACAGGTCCACAACCAGAGGGCCCCGCTACAAGGTGGAACCCTCCCCCCCCCCCCCACACACACACACACACACACACACCCCCCTGCCCCCGCTCTCCCACCGCCTGTCAGTGGCACGGCAAAGTCTGCCTCACCAGGCCTCCTGTGACTCACTTCCTGTCCCGGCCCTGCACCTGCACCCCCTCCCCCCCGCCCCCCTGGGTGATGTCATGGCAGGTTTTCCTCTCGGGAGTCGCACTACCCCCCCCCCCTCCCCCCGTCCCCGTGCGTGCAGCCTACGTGTGTGTTTACGGGTGTACATCCATCAGCGGGCCTGGCCTCAGACATCAGTCGGCGGGCCCCGCGGTGAATGGCGCCCTTCATGGCTTTCGGCGATGACCTCCTCCGCGAGGGGAAGGCTTTTGCAGCGCTGAAAGGCAGATCAAACAGAGGCGAGTAAGAGGACAGTGGTGGTTGGAACAGGGAGTCTGTCCCAAAGCTGGATTATTGGGATTTCGCCCCCCCCCTCTCCCCCTCCTCCTCCTCCCCCTCCTCCTCCTCCTCCTCTTCCTCTTTGGCTACCTTCTTCTCTCGGATACAAATAAGTCCACTTGTTGCCTCCTTGTGTCTGCGTATTTAATTACTCCTCCGTCAATCCGTCCCGAGAATCCTCACTGAGCTTCACGCGATGAAGACTCGACCTTTCACGAGAAAAAGGAGTTGTTCTGTTTTCCAGTGAGGAGAGAACCACCTCTAGATGTCCTCAATATCTGTCGGAATAATTACAGCAGGCCGCTCCACCGTCGGCGACCGCAGTGAAAATGATAGATTGAGGGGAACACACTACTTGGACGGGCCCATGAGTAAATGGAAATATTGTTTGAGAATGAGTGCATGCTTTTTTTTTAGGCCGATAGAGGTGAATTTTTTTTCTTCTTTTTTTCTCTCCCTCACACAGCCTCCCAGCTCCCGTCAGCCAAGGAGAAACCCCCCCCCCCCCCCTCCCCCGTTAAAGGTCAGGGGTCGCAAGAAGAAGGCGGCAGGCGTATATGTATATATATCAATTTCCCTTTCTGGTACGTTCACAGACCTCTATGCTAGTTTCACTCCTTTATGGGGTGCGTTATGGACCATTACTTCTCGCTTAGTTGCCTGTTGACAACATCAGCCGCTCTAATGGCCGGCCCGTGGGAAACTCAGCGCCGCGTCCTCCCCGTGTGTGTGTGTCTGGTTCCTGGAGATGATAGATGGCGTGCGCCAGAAAGAGGACGGTGTGACAGAGATAGAGGGACGGACGTCGGGCCGGAGCAGCCCGCCATCGTGAAAGCGGGTTATTGATAAAGCGCACTGAGAAACGTCTGTTTCTCATTAGAATGGGCACCGGTTTACCGAAACATTTCAGGGGGGGGGGGGGGTTGACATTGGACCGGTCCTCCCGCGCTGTCACCCGGGCAAACAGCGAGCGTTCTGTTGACCCGGGACGTAAAATAGTGCTGTTGGGTTTTGGGGTTTCCAGAGCGGGATCAGGGCTGCAGTATATTGAGTCCATGTGGGGAGCGCGTTTTTTAATCTGAGCCTTACCCGCAGTCCTTCCTGTTTCTAATTTGGCGCTGCAGCGGTTTTGTCCCCAGGCCAACAGCCTCTCTTCCACAGAGTGTCTATTTCCTCTGAAGTGAATAGTACCAGGTGTGCTGGCCCGAGATCCCTTGGAGAGGTCTGCTTATGAATGGCCCACATCGCACTCTTTCTCGCCTGTCTTTGTTTTATTTTTTTCCTTGCTTTCATTCTTATTTCTCATTCTGTCGTGCATTCTCTCTCTCTTTTTCCACATACTTTGTCCTTTTTTCTTTGCTGTTATGTCTTCCCCACTGTGGTTTGATCCTTTGTCTCCCCTCATCCCTTTTTGGATTTTCTTTCATTCTTCCCCTTTGCTCTCTTTGCCGCCTTCAAGATCAAGGAGTAGTACTTTGATAAGTCATAAAAAAAAGAGGCAGCTCGTGCTGATGAAAACAATAAAAGACAATGGCTTGAACAAGGGCAACACGATCACACATCAGCCGGGGCCAGACATCGGACATAATAAATCTCACCAGACAGTGAAACTGTCAAAACATCCAAATCACGTTGAGAATTCCGTTTTATTGGGATTGCCTTTGTAGCAGCATAAAATACCTCAAATCCTACCGTTCTGAATAAACTTAACTTGTGCACAAGCAGTGGCAACGCCCTAAATAATGAACACAATTAATGAATGTGTGCAGGTGGAGGCAGGTGTGTGTGTGTGTGTGCGATAGGCTCCATCTTCCACACGTTGTAATCAGGCCGCTCCGATCGCCCAGAACTCATCCAATCTTGGAGCAGAGGAGACATGCTGTCACGCTGCTTCAAGGAGGCACCGCGATTGGAATTAACCTCCCGTGACCTTCACCCAGAGGGCTCTTTAACTGGAACACATGAACTCCTAATGGTGTTTGTGTTTGTTCAATGTTGCTTCCACATCATTTGCCAAAGACTTGGTGTAAAGGTCATGAGCACAGGCTCCAGAGTCTGTTCCCAGAGATTGTGAGGCAAAACAAGACTTACGCAAACTTATTTAATGCAGTTTCAAAAAATAACATTTGTAGGGATGTTTTATTTGTGAACCATCAAACTTCGAGAAATGAATCCAGCCCTTATCCCGGCCTCACTGATCATCGATCCACAGCGCCCCATTTCACCCATACATCGGTGGAAGAAGTAGCCTTTGACCCCCCCCCCCCCCCCCCCTCCAACTAACAATGGAAACCTCTCCAGCCTCTGTTCAGGCCTCGTTCCCCCTTTTCTGATTCTCTGCCAAAGCCGACCGCGGGCATTTACGCCTCCGGCCGTGTGCGTTTCCGGCATCTGCACACGCTCGTGTTTACACAGGATGTTCGAACTTGACGCAGATTAAACAAATCCAATTTGGAGGCTGAGTTCAATCACCTCCTTTATTTCAACATTAAGAAGATGAAGCTGGGGGCCAGAGCACAGCTACCATGTCCAAGAGGATTGGGTAAGGGAGAGGAAGGGAGTGGGGGGGTGATGTGTACACCAGTAAGTCCAGCAAGTATTTTGAGAGTATTTATATGTGGATAGAAGTCATCCGCTGGTTCCCACAGGCTTGCATGTGGTTGGATTTGCACAGTGTGGTGTGGGATATTTTTTCTAAAATCTCCAGCTCTCCCTGGCAAAGAGCTGTGAGCCTTCCGAAGGGCCCACGGGTAGTTTGGCATTGGTTCGGTTCCCACACTTACGGTGTAAACGCAGGGCCTGGCTTTGTGCAGACATGCCCAGCCCGGGGCACACGTAGTGCCTTTCGAATGTTAGGGACGTGTCATTTTGCCAGGACTTTTTACATCTTACATCAGATAATCACTGATTACTTAAACTCAGGAAACCCTGTGTAGGTCAGACGGCGATCGTGCCAAGTCCTCTTTCCCTTATAGGACGGTAGACGGGCCGAGGGCGGGTCCTCTGACGGAGCCGGGCTCCAGCTCCTCGGGTTACCGGCTGAGATGGGAAATTCTACAGAGGACTGAACGGTCTATGACCTTTTTTTTCACAAGTGCCAAAGGACTTTCTTTGTGTGCAGAGGAGTCATTTGTTCAACAGGATTTTTTAATTGCTGCTCACCAGTAAGTTGGCCTCGTTTTCTGGGTCCTCACCTGCGTCCCCTTTCGCATTTCCAAAGGGTCTTGACCTTCCGCGGCACCTGTTTGGCTAGCGTCCGGTTTGCCCATCTGCTCCGGGGCTAATGCAGCCGTCCCGCTTCTGTGGAGTATTCAGGATGGCAAGCTGTCCGCCTAATTGTATCACATTCTACAGGCTTTGTCCCGGCCTTCCCTTGCCAGCTAAAGGTTGCCGAAATCTCATCCGCCACATCAGAGGGGCCCTATTAACCCCTGACCCCGGGTTGGTGTGTGTGGACAAGGTCGCTCCTCACACCCAACTCCGGGGCCCATTAACACGTCGCCCCCGTAGCAGAAAAACTATTTTGACGGGCTGTAATTGGCGCTAAGTGACGGCGGACAAAGGCCCCCTCTGTGCTGCCTGCCTGGACTGAGCGGCACTGACCACTCTCTGAGCTTCACGCTTGACGTTTCCTTTCTGAGTCCGATGCGAGAAGAGAGGAACCAGGGAAGCCCCCCCCCCCTCCCCCGCCCCCCTTCCTGCACCGCCACCTCCTCCGTTTCTCCGTCCCTTTCGCCCCCCCCCCCCTTTCGGGGCTGCGTACCGTGGCGCTCCTTTGAAAAACGTGAGATAATGAGGTTCTAGTGGGCAGAGCTGCACGGTCTGGATCCGTGCAGGCTGATTAAGCCAATGGCAGGGCCCTTCCTTTCAGAGCCTGCCTAATTAGTTTATGTTAGCGGAGTAAGGTCAGGGGGGCGTGTTTGACTGAGGCCTTTTCTTTAAAGGCCACAATGGTGTGATGATCTGTGGATGCAGGTGCAGCAATCGGCTGCTTTAATGTCTCGGAGCTGCTTTCGGTATTGGTCGTACGGTTGAGCAGCGAACCGGGTAAAGACAATGAGGTCTTTTACTTGAGAATGTATGACATTTATAAGCCGTTCTCCAGCCATCTATAGTTGGCTTTTCAAGTTGATTAGCCTTGAACTCGAAGCACCCCACACAAAAAAAAAAAAAACAGGGAAATCCCCTCAATATGGTAGCAGGATGGTGGTTAAGAAACAGAAAAGATGGCCAACTTCGAAAGTATACTTTTCCTGGTAGTCTTGGCCGGGTATTGAATTGCTGACCCAGAGTCGACCCAGCGAATTATAAACCGTGTAGTCTGAGTCACTATGTTTGTAAATGGAGGTCTCCCCCCCCCCACCACCCACCCTACAATCTTATCACAATTTACCTTGACTGTTTTCATATTTATGGCCGATGCAAATCCCTTTAACGATTGACTGTGATCCCGAAGTTTCCCCTTGGTGTGCCGCGCCCGTGTCCTTAGCAACACTCCAAGGGATCCCGGCCAGGCTTCCCTTACACAAAGCTGTATATTTAAGACAGGTCTGACTCCCTTCCGCATAGGCCCTGCCATGCTCTCACTCCCCGTATTTAACAGCCTGACGTCAGGCAGGCGCAGCGGAGGCAGCAGAGGAGACTTTAATACTAAATCTCTCCCCCCCTGTCATTACCAGGCTGTGTGACCGCCTATCAGAGGCCCCCCGAGTGATGTGGGAAGCCCGGGGCCCTGTCCTCCCAACCCCTGCAGGCCCCGGGGCCGCCTGTTCTGTCCAAACCAAACTGAAAACTACAGGACAGGAACAGCCAGGGTTGACATCAATGAGGCGCCGGGCTCTTCATGCCCACTCTGTGGTCGGGAGGAGAGAAGCCTGGATACTCTCTCTCTCTCTCTCTCTCTCTCTCTCGGTGTCTCTCAATCAAACTTGGGCAGAGAGTGTTCGTTCCGATAGCTGCTGCAATCGCAGTCGTAGCTGGAGGAAGTGTCCCTTCAAACACTGTGGATGGAAGGTAGACGGAAATTGACGATCTGGCCGTAACCCAGGTCAGGGTGATGGATAGCGGCGGTCGGCTTAGCTGGGTTCTGGGTTATTTTTTCTACATCTTCATCTCTCCATTAATAATCGCCTGGACCGGTATAAGTCAACACTCGAGACCCCTGAAGCTGACCACATTCCTGTTCAATCCACATGCAGATCACTTTCATTTAATCGGAACATAAACCGCCAACACAACAGAATTAAACCTACGAACTGACAAAGCGCTGACTGATTATTTACATTACATTAAGCACTCGGGTTGTCTTGATTTTTCCAACGCTTGTGAGGATGGGGTTGCAAGGGTGGTGGGGGGCAGATAACCCAAACAACTCAGTCAGTCAGTCCAGCAGCCCATGTGATGCGGGTCTTTATGAGAGGACACCTGCAGCACCCGGCGTCCCCGGGCCGGCTTTGTGAAAGCCTCTGAACCGGGTGGGGGATTGCGGGGCGAGAGCCAGAAGGGCCTGGACCCCATGGTCTGGCCCCCGGAGGCCTTA
The DNA here is from genome assembly GCF_949316345.1 of Pungitius pungitius. Classification (NCBI taxonomy): domain Eukaryota; kingdom Metazoa; phylum Chordata; class Actinopteri; order Perciformes; family Gasterosteidae; genus Pungitius; species Pungitius pungitius. Next base: position 2,239,602 of record NC_084919.1, on the reverse strand, counting down.
ACAACTATCACTCCAGTCCACGGGTTGCCTTTGGCCTTGCTAACTGTTCCATGAAATGGGCCCCAGGAACAGTGCAAACCTCCCAGAAACAGGCCGCTCACTGTTAGCCAACAGTGGTCCCTTTGTGCGAAAAAATTGTCAAAGCTGGCCCTTCTCCGCGCCTGGGCCCTGCCTTTCTTTTGAGCCTCAGCTGTGAGCAAACAAAGCTGGCTCAAAAAAAAGCTTTGCACGGCGGTGAGCCGGCTAGCCGGCTTAGCCAGCGCCAGCGTTTTTCGTCAATAAGAGCAATGGAGTTTGTGATTCCTGTGTTCTGCAGGTGGGGCTTCAATGGGCTAACGAGAGAAGAACCCAGTCAGCGCTCTTCTGACGAGGCCATTAGAGAAGACCAATAACTCTTGTTTTTTTTTTTATGGTTGACGGGGAGTGGAGCTCAAGGATTCACGATGTGATCCAAATGAAACACTGCTATTCTTGTTGAAATGTTCACTGCGAGCAGGTATGAGGGCTACGAGTCTTGCACAAATATCTAAGTCTAGACATTGACTGCGCTAAGTTTGGTTTTCATCCACAAATACCATTGTGTTCTCTAGTTGGACCACATTAACAGAGTTTTTTGGGAAAGGCAGCCGTAATGGTCTGGAAGGACCTGTTCTGTAGAATTGATTTTTTATCCACATTTCAAAATATTCCTCTTCATCTATCTGTCACTCAATGCAGTGTTTATACAACACTTACTCCACACATTCTGTGTTTTTTTATAGCAACTATTGAGCAGTTCATGATATTCTTTAAAAGAAGGAGATTATAGTCACTGCTTTGTTACGTATGTTTGTGTATCCTCACGCCTCTTATTTCAGTTTATTTAGGCAACTCATTCGTTGCATTCTGTCCAGAGCTTCTCCAAATAAAGAGGAGGACATTTGTTTGCCGCCAGCTGTCACAGGTGGTGAAGCTTAATTCAAAACTGGAGCGCCGTCAGCAAAACACCGTCGGTGTGAACCTCACAGGGCTACGTCACAGCTGCCAAGCCCAACATTGCGGTATTGTACAGCAATAACAAGTGGCTTTGGTAACCTGCAAACTGAATACGTAGCACTGTGACCGGTGCGATGCCGCGTCACACCTGTCCTTCCATTTATTGCTCTGCAACGGAAACTGAGGAGAGAAAAGAAAGGAATACTCGGACGGATGCATAAATGATCCGCTATTCATCTCCAATCACTATTTATCTCACTCAACGTTCCTCCGGTTTGTCAGAGCACAACATGTTCGGAGGAAACAGATGAAACCTTTATTAAATGCCATTTGTTATGGGTTTTTTTTTTTTTTTTTTTTTTAAATCCGTGGTTGAAATGGTCCGTCAAGTCCCCAGAGCTGTGGACTCACATGCACGAGCTCCCTGGAAGATGTGTTCACTTTTCAGGCCGGTGTGTGTGTGTGTCACAACAGGAAGCGCCACGAAAAAAAAGAGCTGCAGCTACATCTGCCCCCTCAAAGACGAATGTTAAACATATTTTTTAAGGGAGATAAACTCTGCTAAGGCAGATTATTTCCCCCCCTTTTTCCCCTTTTGGACAGAAAGGGAAACCAGTAGCACTCGGTTTAACCGCGCTTCACTTTGCATAATTGTTCCCAAGGTTGCTGTTTTTTTATTATTATTTTTTTTTTATTTGACTTTTCTGAGCCAATATAATTCAATTTCTGTGGCCAAGCCAAATATTTGCAGCGTGGCCTACGCTTCTAAACTGAGCTGCAGTTTTGGGGGCAAAAGAGGTTTGCCCTGCCAGTAG
>NC_084919.1:2059756-2237612 GCF_949316345.1 Pungitius pungitius | reverse complement strand
GAAAGGTCAAATAAAATTCATAATGCATGAACTCTCTGCATGTTTAAACCACTCTTTTTTTAAAAATATATATATAAGCTCCAATGGAAACATCCACAAGCGTGGACGTAGGACGCCACTTACCGGAGCACCCTTCGCTCCACCCTCATAAATAAACAATTAATTTTAGAAATAAAAGCGCCTTTATACCGAGCCTCCACTGCAGTGTGAGCATTACACACAGTCTATCTGAGGAGAGGTCCAATATTTGGGCAGGTCCACACATGCGGCCTGTGTTCTGCTCCGAGGGTCACAGGCGCTCTCTTGACCATCCCACCTGTTGCTCCACTCTCATCTCGGGGCAAGAATGTCACATCTCGCTGACATTTGACAGAACAAATAATCTGCCAGGTGAAAGCATTAAGAAGAACAACGACAGCACCCTGACAGCTTTGAAGAGGGGGGGTGGGGGGGGGGAGATGACGTTGCAGGCCGTGAGGCAGCGAGGCCTTTGCTCCCCAGAGCCCCGGGCTGTCAAGAGCCTCTCTTCCAGGGCGCTGTCTCACGACATAAGACACAAGGTTTTATCAGGCTGTGGAGAGGGCAGTGGGGGGGGGGGGGGGGGGGGGGCAAAGCGGACATAGGGGCTGAGGTGAAGGGGATGTGGGAGGCTAAGGTGAGACACCTTATGGAAGCAACACCTTTGAAAATTGTTGACCCGAGATCCCGTAATAGGTCACGGACGAGGCCCACGTCAACACGTCGAAGCCTCTCCGCTGCATCCCCCTGGGACGACAACCCCTGCTACCCCACCTCACCCCCCCGAAGCACGGGGGGGGTGGGGGGGGGGGGGGTCTCGGCTGCATGAATGGGGCATTGTGATGCGCCTCCGTCACGGCAGCGAATGTTTTCACTTCCATTTGATCCGTCGGCGAGGCTGCTAATTGGGTAAGCGTGTTCCCAGGTCACCGGGAGGTTTCTCCCTCCACAAACACAGAAAAGCCGGTCGAAGGCTCCTGCAGATGTTTGTTCCCCACCCGCTCCCACGTAGGCTCAGACCGGCTTCGTGGCGGGGAGATGTAACTCCGTTGCCCTCTGTCCTTCTCTGCAGGCACCCGCGGCGGCGCTAGCTGGATACTTGTCCTTTCCTCCAGCTTGGCCCTGCGTGCGCTGTGATGCCAACAGGACCGCAGGTGTCATGGCGACATGGACATGGTGTTACTTTGTCTGTACTCCATCCAGGCCTGACAGGTCCAAATGATGTTATTTTCCATGTGTCCGTCCACCAATGACACAGTTTATGAGGCTCTGGGTTTATTTGTTTGTTTTCGTCATGGAATTTACATTTCCTGTCTCGAGGCGACCTTGTGTGCCAGACGGAGTTGGGAACAGAGAGCTCAGAGCGACTCACAGGCGGGTTTGCTCCAGTTAATCTTTCGGGTGTGGTCAAAATCATCAAGTGGTCAGGAGAAACTGTCCTTTAACTGGAGCGCAGAGGTTGGCCTGCACCCACCCGTGCAGAAGTTTCCGTGAACCGATTCTAGGGCAAGTTCTTCTGCAGCTGTCCTCCCGTCTCCTTCCCTTCGGAGGGCCGGACGCCACACTGGCACCTCTCCTCCTCCTCCCCGGGCGGGACAGTTTGAAAAGACACAAGTTCACCACTCAAATCGGTGAAAGTATGACGTCATCCAGTCACACAAGACGAGACAACGTTCCGGTCGTCGACCTGCGATGGCGGCACGACATTTACGTGGAAGATGCTTTTTCAATAAGTGATGACTTGAGTGGCAGTTATCAGCTTCTGGTGTCTCCCAGTAAGACACATACGATGATGAAGATGTTTTTTTTTTCATTTCAGAACAGGCATGAATCTTCCCACCGCGGTGCTCCCGTGGTTCTGTGTCGTAAAACAAGAACTACCGGCATCAAACTTTGGGTCTTCTCCTCCTACAACTCTGCTGTGGTCTGATGGCGCCACACAGTGGCTGCAACTTCATTCAAGTAATAAAAGTCCACTAACAGTCAACTTTTTCTCTCTTTTTTAATTCCTTGTAAATTGTTTCCTTGTGTTTCCGATGTCTTCCAGGACACGGCTCGCACAATGCAAAAAGACTGAAGCTTAAACTAGTTGATAAGATGATTTATTCAGGTGATTTCCGGTGAAATAAGCATTAAAAGAGTACGAATTAAATCGTGCAGACAAATATTTCTGGCTATAAGTCTGTAATTGAAACGTGGCAGCGTGCAAAGTAACTGGTGACAGCGTGGGGATTTGTAAAAGTAGATATTTATTAATCTTTAACCTTGTTTTGTGTTCGAGCGGCCTTCCCCAGGGGTCTCATTTGCGTCTTGCATTTGAATACACGAGTCAGACGTCCACATGCAGTTAGAATACATATTTCTTGCAAGCATCTGCAAGTATCCTGTGTGATCTTACCAATAGAATCCACAAGGTGGCAGGCTTCCCACGTGGGCCCCCCCCCCCCCCTCACCAAGGCTGGAACTGAGGAAACAGTCCTAAACAAGTCTGTTGTATTTGTTTCACAAGTCAAGGAAAACATCATCACGTGGGAAAAGACCAACGCGAGTGATTCACCTTTGAAGGTGGGCTGATTCATCCGAGTTAAACTAGTACTCATGTCATGTTGTGGCACTGTCATTAGTTGCATGTATATATCATTTAGTATTGGTCAATATAAGATAAACAGTACTTTATACACGGGCTGAGTAGCACTCACCAAAAACGCCTCAATCAATTTCAAATGTCTGCTACACTGAAAGCACCTTGATACCGAATGTTTAGCTTCTGCGTTAACCCACCTGTGCTCAAACGTTAGCTTACTTCCTCTACCTGTGGCCCCGCCCCTCTGATGACGTCACCTGCCTCCTTCGTGGGGCGTGTCCTCACCCCCCTGAAGGAGCCTCGTTCCCGGGTTCATTCCACCTCACAAGGACATTTCTAGGAATAGCAGAGGAAAGCTTTGATTCAAGGTAAGGGGGGGGGGGGGTTCTTGGAGTCTTGGTGTTGGGGGTGTACGGGCCATTGTCTGTTTGGGACTGAATGAAAGACTTATCACGTCCCAGAGGAGGCAAAAAATTCCTTTGGATTGGGTGAAGTTGGAGCGTTTGTTACACGGGAGGAAGTTAATAGTTAATTTGTAGGAATTTATTGTACTATTATTGCTGTACTACGGCCGGGCTTACACTGCACTGTCTTCTGTTATTACTACAAGGTAGGAATGTAAGACACTGTTTAGGCCTAAGTTAGAAACACTGACCACACTTTACAACTATTGCATATTTGATAGGAAACATTTAAAGTAATGCATTTTCTTTCTTCTTGTTTGCTTTTCCCCCACAAGGCCCAAATTACATTGTTTAATCCATCCGACTTTGGCCTTTATTGGACTAGAGATTCATCACGCTCCAACACATCTCAACAAGCCTCCGCTCAGGCAGAGGTGCGAGCTCGAAACATTTAAACCTACCCCCCCCCCCGAGCCACACAGGGAGGAAGGGAGGGAGGGAGGGGCTCATTAAAACCAGAGCCTCCCGGCTACACAGTTTACCACTGTAACATTCTACATTTTCACTGGGCTAGCCGGGACAAACAAAAGAGGTATTTCTATTGATAGCCCCAGTCTAGACGACTGTGTGTGTGTGTGTGTGTGTGTGTGTGTGTGTGTGTGTCTGTGTTTGTTGGTCAAACTTGGAGAACTGTGATGTGCATTGAGGGGGGAGATGTGGAAACGTTGTTGTGCACGGTCTCTCCTGCTCCAGATACGTGTCCCTGCTCGTCACACATTCCACAGCCGTACCCTCCCTGCTCCTCCTCCCTCCCCCCCCTCCGCGCCCCCCTTCCTTTCCTACCTGCCCGATGTCTTTCATCTGTTCACTCTGGATTAGAATCCAGCAATGCCGAGGGCCGTAGTTCCGCCTCGTGTGTTCAGAGGGCCGTTACATCTGCCAGTGCGCGTGTTGTTTCTAAAAGGATCATCGCAGAAAACGCCGCGGAGGAAATGATGGTTGAAATCTGCTCAAAACACAGAGAGAGAGAGATCCCTTGTTTGTTGTATCGTTGGGAAAATGTGGACGTTCCCACCCGGATGTTGAGAAACACTCATCCCGCTGACTCATGTTTTTAACCCAGATGTTTTTCCTAATCCTGCAAACAAAAAAAAGAACAAGACCATCACGGAGCGTCGTGGAATTCCCCAACCGCGTGATTAAAAAGAGACCGAGCCCGAAAGGTTCATTTCCCACTCCTTGTGTTGTGCATTTGATGGCGTTTGTTTCCTAGGGGGGGAAAAAAGTGCATTCTCTGTCATCTCTGTGCACCTCTTTCTCTTTAGAACGGGGGGGGGCACGATGACAGCCGCTGAGTTCGGAGAAAGATCCTGGGAGCTGTCCGTGCAGGTGGATCAAAAGGAGGGAGATGAGTCCATGAAGTTTAAGCTGAGGGTGAAGGGGGACTTGCACATCGGAGGCCTCATGCTCAAGCTGGTGGAGAAGATCAGTAAGTGCAATCTGTCCCACTCCACTTTGGTTTGGTTTGCCTTGTATCCACTGGACTTTGTTTTTCACAGTCTGCTAGTGCAGCCACACCCATGTTTGCCCTGTGTTCTTCAACACTATTGTTCAGCCACAATGCGTCGGCTTTTTGTAGCCTCAGGGGCCAAAGTTCGTCTCCTTGCGTACATTCGGAGGAGCTAACGTAGTGTGACGGATACCTCAGTAAGGATGCTTTAAACAGCGTGAGACGAAATAGATGACAGAGAAGCTCGTCATCGACGTGATGCCAGGTAGACTCATGCAAACCAAACCGTACCCGTGCCCAGACACCCACGCAACGAGCAAGGCTTTGTGTTGGCAGCGGATGTTGTAGTTACAAAGCCAGAGATCCACCTCAAGACCCTTTTAATCCTGAGGCGTGACGTTTTGCCTCCTCTGTTCTTCTGCAGAGGCTACTCAGGACTGGTCGGACCATGCCCTGTGGTGGGAGCAGAGGAAATGCTGGCTACTCAAGACCCACTGGACCTTGGACAAGTTTGGAATTCAGGTAGATTCCAAAGTGAATTTGTTTTTTGTAATGAAGCTGTAATTTCTGTTATTTGGTTTGAAAAGAAATTGATGTCCCAAAGTCGTAATAATTTGATTCTGTCCATGTGTTTTTCTTTTATCAGTGGTTTTGTCTTACAGTCCAGTCACTTGTTGGCTCCATCGTTCAAACACATGTTGTACAGCTAAGCACAAATAACAATATGCATTATTTTGAGAGGGAATAATTTGCCGTCAAACAAACCAATAATGATCCAAAAATGCTAAAAGAATGTGTCAAGTGTGTGAAAACAAGTTGAAAGCTCCATCTCAAAACCAGGCTCAGTGTCTATTGGGTCAAAAGGTGTAACCCTTTTATTGTGCAAAGATCTACAGCTCAATAAGAAAGGAAATCCCCATTTTCCCTCGCAGGCTGATGCTGACCTGCGGTACACCCCCCAGCACAAACCGCTGCTGCTGCAGCTCCCCAACATGAAAACCATCAAGATGACCGTCAGCTTCTCCAGTGTGGTCTTCAAGGCGGTGGCGGAGATCTGTCAAATGCTCAGTGAGTTTCCCCACCTCCTTTCTCCCCCCCCCCCCCCCCCCTGATCGCGACGTCCCCTTTCGTCGCTCTAAAATCAAGGCTCACCTTGCCTCCATATCGTCCCCCCCCAACCCCCAACCCCCATCCCCCCCCACCTCAGACATCAGAAGACCAGAGGAACTGTCCCTGCTGAAGCCTCCCGACGACCCGTCTAAGAAGAAGAAGAAGAAAGACAAGAACTCTGCAGAAGAAGACATCTGGGACGTTGATTTGTTCGGCGGGGGCCCGGGGGGCACAGGTACAGTGGAGCTGACCTCCATTCAGGCCGATGCTCTTTGATGATGAAATGTACGCTTCCCAGCGTTAATGCACTTCTTAGCTGGTGTTAGTTTGTCGAAGATTTTGGCCTCCACAATAACGTCAACTTCTCCATCTGGAGTGCCTGTTAAGGCAAATCAATCTCATTACACCGTAAAAAGTCTTCCTGCATTATAATTAAAGTTGAATAGATGTTTTGCATTGCAGATGTTTAACAAATAACCTTTGGGAATGTTCCTGGTTTGACCGGTGCTTTTTGCAGAAGAAGGATACTAATAATCTCTGTAAAGTGAAACGTTCCAATCAATTTCAGGCCCTTTCAAGGGATGGCATCTTTATTTCTAGAGGCGTAGAAGTGACGAGAAACACTTCTCACCGCATGCTTCAGAGACCTGACAGGCCACACTCTCCATCCGTGAGATGTGAAAGAATCACTCTCCAAATTCTCCAAACACACCCCCCCCTCCTCTGCTCGCATACGGTCCGGATTTCACAGCAACGCCAAGATACCTTTTTTTTTTTAAGACCCTTGATCTCTGCCTCTTTAATATTAGCACCATACCGGTTTCGCCGTGCCTTTCCTACCTTTAAGTACGCCACGAAAGGAAAGCTGAATCCCTGCATTTTAATCCTCCAATCTGCTCTAATATTCCCCCCCCGAACAAGGCCACATGCACAGCAAGACGATGACGGCCACCTACGACCCGGAGAACGGGATGCCCGCGTCGGCCACCAGCCTTTGGTTCGGAGAAAACCCTCTGGCCGAATCGCAGCCCAACCTGCCGCCCGCCGAGCTGGCCAAGATGTACCGGCCGCTGTCGCCGGTGGACAAAGCGCCCCACAGTGCAGGGTAGATGAAGAGAGGTCCCTTTGATTTCCCCTCTGCTCGTAGATCGCAAACCGCCGCAGCTCTTCTGATCATTTGTTTTGCTGCGATCGACAGCTGGTTGGACTCCTCTCGTTCTCTCATGGAGCAGGATATCCTCGATGAAGAAAAGCTGCTGCTGCGCTTCAAGTACAATGTCTTCTTTGACCTCAATCCCAAAGTAAGGAGGCCACAAGTATGCGTTCCATTTTCGCTCAATTTCGAGACTTTGCGTTAAGAATCGGAGCGGGTGTTTTTTTGTGTTGTAGTACGACGCCGTCAGAATAACGCAGCTGTACGAACAAGCTCGCTGGTCCATCCTCCTGGAGCAGATCGACTGCACTGATGAGGAAATGCTGATGTTCGCGTCATTACAGGTGACTAACGTCACAGGTATCAAAGCCAGCGTAGATCAGGAGGGAGAGTCAATTCTTCAGCTAAATTAAACCGACCGTGTTTATTTATTTTAAACACTGAGGACTAAACTATGGCACGTCAAATTTAAATTGGCTTCTGATAATATGGCTTAAATGATGTGTGCAGTATGTGCCGCTGTAGGCTCTGGATAGTATCCATCCAGGAGAGGCAGTTCGGTGTCTAAATCCATGTTAGGACGTGTCGAGACATGAGGAGAATCCCATTGGCGGAGAGGTTGAGCAGTAGAGTGTTATGTTTGGGAGTTATGTTTTCTAAAATCAATTATATAGTATACGGTCTTGGAGGTGAATATTTTTAGGAGGCGGAGACAAGGCCGAGCATAATGCTCACTTGATTTCATTCTCAGTATCACATCTGTAAACTGACCCTGTCGAGTGAACCACTGGACCACTCCAACGAGCCAGAGATCGATGAAGTGGAGGCCGCCCTGTCCAACTTGGAGGTGACACTTGAAGGTGGACACGCGGACCGAATTCTGGTAAACATATTTTTAATAGACGGCGACACGCTGAGATGAATGTTGCCTGTAATTTGAAGGTTTCAGCGTTCTGTTAAAGGTAGACCACCTGCTTTTTAAGCAGGAGTAATAGGTAGCCCTCTGATGATTGCATGTCTTAACACGGTCCTGAGATATCACAGGATAAATCACAGTTCTTTGTCCCGCCCCCAGGAAGACATTACAGACATTCCAGAGCTGGCAGATACCCTGCGGCTGTTTAGGTAAACCCACCTTTGTTCCTGTTAATGAGGATTGCCGTTATGAATAACTTAAGTGAAATATCTCCATCTCAAATTGAACTTTTGCTTTCATTTCAACCCTTGATTTATAGGAATGGGTTTGATCATTTTCTCTCTACAAAAACGATTTTTTTGTATTTCTTGCTGCCTTAAATCAGGCCCAAACGACTAACGCTGCGTCCATACAAAGAGTACTGGTTTGTATTCAAGGACACCACCATCTCCTACTACAAGAACAAGGAGACCTCTAGCGGAGAACCATTGGATCAGTTTCACCTCCGAGGTCAGTATAGAAGAAGGAAAAGACTAATTTTCATCGTTTTTCCACCAGTGAATGTAGCAAATGAAATGCAGTAGATGTCTAAATAACTGATAGAGAGGCGGAATAAGAAATATCTTAATACAAACTTATAAAACCACTTTGTAATGTCTTCTATATTTTTGAGGATTAATAACCCTCAATGTAAGCGTTCTGATTACTTCTTTGAGCGTGAGCAGGGGCATTTACCTACAAAAGCTATTCTCATTAATTAACCATGAATTGAATGTTTTACAGGTTGTATTCGTCTGTATTGGTTAATAGGACATTGTGTAAATATCATACATCATAGTTAAATAAAAAATGATGCATTATTCTCCTTAAAACTGGGACAGTAGCTCCAGTAGTATTCTGTGATAATTTTAACAGATCTGTTGCATCTTGCTTATCTTCTGCAGTCCACATTGAAAATACCAAAGTTAGTCTTAAAATTGACTTTTGTGTCAACCCGACAGGTTGTGAGGTAGTCCCCGATGTCAACGTGACAGAGAAGAAGTTCGGCATCAAGCTGCTGCTCCCTGTTGCTGATGGGATGAATGAGGTGTACATCCGATGTGACAACGTAAGACCGTCCTCCTCCATCCATTGTGCCCCTCTTTTTAAAACCCTTGTAAAGTGTGCGTCTATAAATGCAGGCTCTTTTAACCATCCCTGAATTTCAGCAACTTTCTTTCCATTACTTTTTTGGTCTAACATATTTTAATAAAAAAAAAAATTTCGGCCGTTTATTTTAAACTGTTTTTTACATGACATTTTGACTTTTTTCACATATTCTGACATAATATTTTTCCAAAATATTTTCCAACTTTTTTTTCAAAACATTTTTCGACATAATATTTTTCGATCTCACATTTAAAATAATATTTGTTGACATTTTTCGATTCAATATTTTCCAAACGGACACATTTTGACTTATGACATTTTTTCTTAATATTTTCTGACCTAATATTTTTTTTGTTTTTTTTCATGACTTTTTTTCACATATCCCGACCTAGTATTTTTTCTACTTTTTTTTCCACGACTTTTTTTTCACTTTTTTTGCAAGTAATCCAACTAGTGTATTTTTTACTTTTTTCAACGAAAAAAATATTTTTTTACTTTTTTTTAAAACATTTTTTGATCGAATATTTTTTCACTTTGCCTTTAATTTTACACTGTATTTACATGACCTGTTTTTTCATAACTTTTTTTTCAAAACATTTTTCGACCTTATATTTTTTGACATGACAATTGAATATTTTCCAAACAGACACATTTTGACTTTTTTAAAGAATTTTTTTAAAAACATTTTTTGACCAAATTTATATTTTAAACTATTTTTTCAAAATATTTTCCAACTTTTTTTAAAAAACATCTTTCGACCTTATATTTTGACTTCTTTCCATGACATTTTTTGACATAATATTTTTCGATCTCACATTTAAAATAATTTTTGTTGACATTTTTCGATTCAATATTTTCCAAACGGACACATTTTGACAACTTGTATATTTTTTACTTTTTTTAACGAAAAAAATATTTTTTTACTTTTTTTTCAAAACATTTTTTGATCGAATATTTTTTTACTTTGCCTTTAATTTTACACTGTATTTACATGACCTGTTTTTTCAAAACATTTTTCAACTTTTTTTTCAAAACATTTTTCGACCTTATAATTTAACTTTTTTTCGTGACATTTTTTGACATGACAATTCAATATTTTCCAAACAGACACATTTTGACTTTTTTAAAGAATTTCTTTTAAAAACATTTTTCGACCAAAAATATATTTCAACTATTTTTTCTAAATATTTTCCAACCTAATATTTTTCTTTTTTTTTTAGCAAACACAGTACGCCAAATGGAAAGCTGCATGTATTCTCGCCTCCAAGGGAAAGACAATGGCCTACAGCTCCTACAAGTCGGAAGTGAAGAGCATCCAGTCCTTCCTGCAGATGAAGAGCCTGGCACCCCCTCCTGGTCAGGCGGCTCCTGACCTTAACGCCATGGAGATGAACGCTGAGTGTTTTTTCTCCCCGCGATATGCAAAGAAGCACAAGACCAAGCAGGTAGGTGTCCGGACTACGTCCAGCACACATTTTTAATAACACATACATTTGCTAAATCTGCCTCTGGTGATTGTTTTCAAGCTAACAGCACGCATCCTGGAGGCTCATCAGAACATAGCACGGCTGTCCCTCATGGAGGCGAAGATGCGCTTCATCCAGGCCTGGCAGTCGCTTCCAGAGTTCGGTATCAACTACTACATTGTCAGGTACAGTGCTTATATACCCAGGTATATTTCACACACAACTGGGGACCTATTTGCACATCTAAATGCTGTTTATGAAATGATGATTTGTTTTTTCTTTTATTTGCTGGTCAGGTTCAAAGGCAGTAAGAAGGATGAGATTCTAGGGATCTCTTACAACCGTCTCATTCGTATTGACATGTCCACCGGTCTGCCAGTCACCACGTGGAGGTTCGCCAACATGAAGCAGTGGAACGTTAACTGGGAAATAAGACAAGTGAGGGACCACTCGTTATTTCTCTTCATCCAGGGATGCAGTCTTTTTTGGGGGGGGTGTATCCCTACAGACGTTTACTTTCCATGTGATTCCAGGTGACCATAGAGTTTGACCAGAATGTGTTAATGGCCTTCACCTGTGTGAGCTGCGACTGCAAGGTGGTCCACGAGTTCATTGGCGGTTACATCTTCCTCTCCACAAGATCTAAAGACCAGAACGAGACGCTAGACGAAGAACTGTTCCACAAACTAACCGGAGGCCAAGAATGAGGAAAAATCAAAGCCTGAAAGTCTTTTAGTACATCTGTGCATGTAGCTGTGTTGCAATACAAAAGTGCATCATTCATCTACTGGAACCCTGACGACTGAGCGAATCACTGCCAAAGAAAATGTAATAATGTAAACTGTTAATGTGACGTGTTCACACACAGACCATGTGACATGATATGTCATACTGTGAACAGTTAAAGCAGTTTACCCTGCATTAAACAATTTTGATATTCGTGTAAATATTAAGTCAAGATTCTCTCAAAACTTGGATATTTGAAGGTATTGAAGAGATGAAGAGTGAAGAGATGCCCTTGTTTATAGCAAATAAACTTTTTTTAGGCAATCATTAAAGGTTTTTTTTTAATGTATTTTACAACTTGTTTCACTTGTGTTCATTTGATGCCATGCTTTTAAGGGCCTTTTTTAAACACCAGATTGTGGCCCCTCGGTGGGAGTGAAGTGCACCAAACCTGTGGACGTGGTCACACATGTACTGTGTACAAACTGTCAAAAAAGCAATTCAGCAGTATCTGCTCCTGTGGTGATAGTCTAATCTAAAAAGAAATATTCTTAACATGACCTGACAGAATTATTCATTTTCAAATAAGTCAGATATTTGTGGTCTATAGGTTTAAAAGAAAAATAACTGGTAATAGTTAATAAACTGGTATATTTGCCATACATCACAACTATTTATATATTCCACAACTTTAATATGTTGTCATTTAGTGATATCAAGGATGCAAACATGCTCAAATGTTGTCAAAACAGAGTTGATAAAAACAACTCTACTAGAAATACGCCATCTTACACCTGGGACTTAACAGCAAGGAACTTTCGGGGCTTGGTTCACTTTCTTGATCTAAAATCATTATTTCGTTATTTCGACAATCTTAACTTCTCTCCAATTGGAGAAAGTCAAACTCTCTCCATTCCTCCGAAAGGCTCGAAGAGAAATTCCCGTTCATCGGTAACTCGGAAGTCTACAACTTGCCACCCAGTCATCGCTCTTCGCTCCTATTGGCCAGCGCACTCAGCGACGCACATCCAGCCAATCACAGAGGACTACGCTGAACGGTTCGCGTCGCCCTGCGATCGTTTAATCGTCCTGGGACGCTAGGGAAACGAAAGCTAACACGTGGAAATCGTGATTTTCTGTTCAGTGCCTTCTGCTTTAAAGCAGTTTATCCGAATAACCACCCGGAGGAGAAGGTTACCCCTCGCCTCACGAGCCGCGTTTCATCATGGCGGACAACGTCGACGAGGACGCCCTGTACAGAATCAAAGAGGGGGACTACGTCGTGTTGCAACGGGGCGACGTCTTCAAAGCTGTGCAAATTCTACCCAAGAAGTAAGTACAACTACAACTAAAACTTAACTCAGCGGAACAAAAGCCTTCTGGCTGAACCGTGACTGACGTCTCACTGACGTTCAGTTGTCGTCGTTCATCACCTCCACGTGACCTCCTCGCAGGAAGGTGATCTTCGAGAAGCAGTGGTTCTTCCTGGACAACGCCGTGGGGCAGCTGTACGGCAGCACCTTTGACATCGTGTCCGGCGGGACCCTGCAGCCGCGGAAGCCCAAAGACGCGGAGAGCCCCGCCGGTGCGTAACCTGCCGCCATCGCGTCATCTGACACTCGGCATCTCTTCATTTGTTCCGGATTATAGGGTCATTTTGAGCAATCCCCTTTCATGTGTGGTTTCCAGATGCAAAGGAGGCGGGCACGGACAACAGGAACATTCAGGACGATGGCAAATCCCAGAAGCTGACCAGGGATGACATCGAGAACTTCAAAGAGCAAGGTCTAACAGATCAGGTATAGAAGCGCTCCTACAATCACACATTTGAAGTCTGTGGCCAAAGATCTGTGTCGTAAGAAGAAACCAGTGTGCTGAGTGATGCAGAACATGAAAGACACCTTGTTGTTTTTGTTGAGGGATTTTCTGTTAAATGTAACAGTAAAGATGCATGAGACATTTAGTGTGTGTGTGTGTGTGTGTGTGTGTGTGCGCGCGCTCCACAGGAAATCATTCAGCAGCTTGTAGACAACAGCTCGACATTCATAGGTAAGACCAAATATGCCCAGGATAAGTACATCAAGAAGAAAAAAAAGAAGTGAGTCACTTCCGCCGATGCACCCGCAAAGCGTTTCAGACTCAAAGTACCAATACAAAAACACTGAGGCCTAATGAGACTCATCGGTAGCTCTCATCCTTGTGCTTCTCCAGGTATGAAAACATCGTGACGATCCTAAAACCGTCCTGTCGCATCCTGGCTCTGATGTACCACGGCCGGGAACCCGGGAAGATCTGGTGAGTCGCCCCGAGGCGGTTCGTCTCCGAATCGGAGCGCGGCGTGGCGGATGCACGATGTGATCGTTTTGTTGCGTTCTCCTGCGCTGCAGCCACCTCAGGTACGACACGCTGGCCCAGATGTTGACCCTGGCCAACATCCACGCCGGCAGTAAAGTTTTGGTGTTCGAGACCTGCGCCGGTCTGTTGCTGGGATCCGTCATGGAACGAATGGGGGGTACGTGGTGCTTTTTTTTTGCATAGTAAAAAAAAGACTCATTTAAGTCTCTCATGACCGTGGCATCATTTGCCTCTCCTTCCTCCTCCTCCTCCTCTTCCTCCTCCTCCGCCAGGCTACGGCTCAGTGATCCAAATGTACCCAGGAGGGGGGCCCGTGCGGGCGGGCGTGGAGAGCTTTGGCTTCCCGGCACATTTTCACGACACGCTGCACGAGTTCCCCGTCTGCCACGTCAACGCTCTCCTGGCAGGGGCTCTGGACGCCGCTCCCGAAGGCCCCAGCGCCGGTAGGGCCGCCGAACTTTTATAGCCACGTTTTGAATGAAAATGCCCTCAAACACGAATGATTTTCCTGGTTACAACAAACTAAAATTCAACAAATTTGTGCTGCAAATGATCCCCCTGGTCGTTAACAGACTCGACGCAGTCCGATGCGGCGGGGGGGGAGGAGCCAAAGCCGCCTAAGACCGAACCGACCAGCGGCCCGGAGGAAGTGAAGATGGAGACCAACAGTGGCGCTGATGACGTCTGCGACCCGGAGAAAGAAGCGAGGGAGAAACGCATAGAAGCCAAAGTACGGCCTCTTTACTCGCGTCACTCTGGACGTCCCTTAGTTCGTTTTGCATGAATTTGGTTAATAACAGATTCAAGGTTTTCGAGGAGGGTCAATGTTTTTTGTTTTTCTTTCGTGCCGTTTCTTCAGGCCGAGGAAAGGAAGGTGAAGCAGGAGGAGAAGCGGAGGAAGCTGGCGTCGGCCGCCGCGCTGCTGGAAGGCAGGGATGCCGACGGGTTAGTTCCGGTTGTGGCCTGGATCTTTTATCTCCCTTTTATCGCCGCTGATTGAGAAGATCTGCAGGGACGACTTGGCGGTCCGTGAAAGGGAACGCCGTTATTGCTTTTTTTTTTTTTACACGATTGATGGGCAGGAGGCGTTGTGAGGGTGACAAGCGAGCGGAGGACTTGCAAGTATTGATCGGGCCACGGGAACGATACGAAGGTGCAGAGTGTGCACTAAACCACCGAGTCTTATCTGTAGTAACCGTCGCGCGGCATCGATGAGCCTGAAGGACGGCGTCACGCCCGGGCCGACGCGTTTCCAATAACGACGCGTTTACGACGTGGTTCCCGTGTAATTTCTGTCTGTTCCCCACACGCAGCTTGGTCATAGCCAGCCGGTTTCACCCGAGTCCCGTCCTCATGGGCTTGCTCAAGTTCCTCGCCCCCTCCAGGCCTTTTGTGGTCTACTCCCAGTACAAAGAGGTAAGATGGCGAGGAGCGGTGGTATCTGCTCGCGTTAGATTCGCCCGGGTGCGTCTCTCATTACCTGCTGCTGCTACGCTATGTTAATTTTGATTGCTTAGAGCTCCAGCGAGGAATGTCCCACTGCATGTCTGCAGGGGACATTTCAGTGCTGCCACAGCTACTATTAAGACTCTCTCTACGCTCTAAAAGGCTCTGGCTGATGTTAACGGAGGTTGCCTTTTACTCAAATCATTTACATTCTTTTCTTTCTTGCAACATTTAGAATGTTAAAGAGTCTGGAGCCTCGCGGTCTATTACACTTCTTAAAAAGACGGTCAGGTTTGACATGTGAGGCTTTCAAAAATATTAAAAGTTGGTTGAGGAAAATTGCAATCGGTGCGCCTCCGTTGACATCACATCCGTGCCTTTTTGTTACCTCTGTTGTGCTGATGTTGCTAAAAGATCACCCTCTGTGTGTGTGTGTGTGTGTGTGTGTGTGTGTGTCCCTCCTCTAAATGCTCCTTCTTCCTCTCTCCTCATCTCTGCAGCCTCTGATCGAGTGCTACACAAAACTCAAAGAACAAGGCGGCACGGTCAACCTCAGGCTCGCAGACACGTGGCTCAGACATTACCAGGTAAATCAGCTCCAATGAAAATAAATAAATCTCCCTTCACCTTTTTGTCTCTGGGGCACCGAGCAGACCGGATGTGCACTGGGGCGGTTCTTTGCTCGTTGTTTTGCGTACAGCGCTTTGTCGTAAAGTAAAAGCGATGTCGTGCATGGACGTGGCTTCACTGGAGAACTTAACGGCATTCGTTTTCATTGCGCCTCTCGCCTCGTGTCCCCAGGTGTTGCCCAACAGGACGCACCCCGTGCTGCTGATGAGCGGCGGCGGGGGCTTCCTCCTCTCGGGCACGACGGTCGCCGCGGACCCCCCCAGACCCGCCGGCGCCCAGCGAGCCGAGGAGCCGGCGCCGAAGAGACTCAAAGTGACGGACGCCGACGGGTAAAACCGACGCTGGAGGCATCGGATCTGTTTCGTCGGGGGGGGGGGTTTCCTGCAGCTTCGACTTCTCTTTCCGCTGATTCGACGCCGCCCCCCCCCCCCCCCTCCGCATTCGTCATCCTCCATCTTGTGCAGTGAGATCAGCGCCAGGGAGGCGTAGTGCCGAGTTGAGCTTTGTATTCTGTGGTGAGCTGCAGGAATCGTCTTGTGTTTTTTATTATTTTTTTTATTATTTTGTTATCCCCGCAGAAAGGTCCATTTGTTTAATGATCCAGCTGCTGACTGTGGGTAACATCTGTATCTGCCCAGAATAAATAAGCAGTACAAAAAGAGACTTCTGTGTGAACACTTGTTTTCTTCTTTTAAATCATGAAATAATTTGAGAGACATTTGTTTGGTCCCAGAATAATTCCTTTTTATTGAGTGCAGATTGATCAAACTCTTCAGAACACGATGACTTGAATAATTCATCTCCGATGCATGTTTTTATAATCATTTGTCCATATTATTATATATTTATATGTAAACACCAATACCATTTCCATGCTGAGTAATTTGAGAACATCAAAATATCACAAAACACTGATAAACAAGCTGTTTTCTTTTGGCTCCAGATTTTTTTTTCTTCTTTTATCACTAAGCGCACTAAATGAGCTGACATACAGTAAGACGCAGGTTTTCCCCCCGCTGCTCCGCTTTGAAGAAGACTGCGCGTTCTGTTTTGTTTTTTGTTTTTTTTAAGCACTCATGTTGTCATGCAGCTTGGCAGCGATTTTTTGCAGCTCCGTGTCCATCGCTGCGAGGTTTTCCAGCTCTTTACCCTGAAAGACACGGGTAGCAAAACATCAACTAAACACCACCACTTTATTATATCCCCCTGCCCCCCCATTGGAATAGAAATAAGTATTACATTATCTGAAAATGTACTTGTTTACTGATGACTCTACAAAAAATCTGCACGAATTAGTCATTTAGTCAAATAAACCCTATTTTATCTTCCCTTTGTGCCGTTAACGTAATATTGCTGTTGTGCTCCTCCAAATGATGGGATCAGAGAGGAGATCTAAAAGGCCGTGCCTCTTCAATGGGCTTATTATGACTTCGATTGCTCTGGCAGGCCATAATCCGGAGGTCCTTTAGTGTGATCGCTAGCAGCAGCCATAAAAAGCTGATGTGAAAAGTGCAAACGCAAGGGGGGGGCAGGTGTCAAAGAGAGGTGCCGAAAAGAAACGGCTCGAACCAGGCAATAAAAGCTATTCCAGAGTTTGTTATTCTGGCTCCTATATGGTCTTCAACAATAAACATCAGTGGTGATAACTGTATTTTCAGCCCGGGCCAGTGGTCCTATTAGAGGTCTTTCTGCAGTTTTTCTTACCTCCTGCGGGGTCAGTGCTCTCTGGTGCATGCTCCTCTTGGGCTCCTCTTGGTTCTTGGCCAGCTGGTTCATCTTATAGCTCACCAACTTGGCCAGTTCGTCCATCTGAACAAATTCAAGGCAGAATCAAGAATTCCCCCTTAAAAACATCTTTAAACTAAATGAAAAAAATCAAGAATATGAATGAATGTTGGGTCAATTTAAAGTAATATTAGATTCACATGTGTACGTGCTGCAGCCCGTAATGCGCACCTTGTTGGAGGTTGCGGATTGCTCATCTGAATCCCTCTTGTACCAGGCGGGATGGTAGAATCCTCTGTAAATCCAAGGATTACGCTTCTCAGCCAGATACCTGAAAAAACAGCCCCAATTAAACGCATTTCGTGTCGGCGCGTGAACACTGACAAAAAGGTCGGCTTGTTCCCAGCGGACTGCGGGCCGCTGCCGCTGAGGCCATGCAGGGTTTTTGGGACGCGGAATACAAACTTAAAGAGCACAAGTTGTTCGACGCGAGCAACGACACGAGTACCTCGTCGCTTCGTCCCCGTCCTCCGTCTCCTCGGAATCCGCCCCCTGCTCGGCGTCATCCTCCGACGAGCCTCCGCCTCGCTTGTGGAACTTCTTTTTATGGTGGTACCGGTGTGTCGGTTTCCATGTGCGCTTCTCCAAGCCCGCCTCTTCGGTTCCATGGCGCTTGTCGACGCCCCAGTCCTCCTGGCTGCGTTCCCCTTCCGGCTCGTCTCTCGCCTCCTCCGCGAGCCCTTCGTACCGTTTGTGTCTCCTCTGGTGGAACCTTCCTGCCCTCCAGTCCCTCTTGTCGAGGCCCCAGGATTCCTGGCTGCGTTCCTCGTCAGGTTCTTCCCTGGCTTCCTCGGAGAGATCTTCGTCCCGTCTGGGTCTCTTCTGGTGGAACCTGCCGGCCCTCCAGGCTCTCTTTTCCCTTCCAGTATCGAAGTCCCAGTACTCTTGGCTGCGTTCCTCATCGGGTTCTTCCCTGGCTTCCTCTGAGAGATCTTCGTCCCGTTTGTGTCTCCTCTGGTGGAACCTTCCCGCCCTCCAGTCCCTCTTGTCGAGGCCCCAGGATTCCTGGCTGCGTTCCTCGTCAGGTTCTTCCCTGGCTTCCTCTGAGAGATCTTCGTCCCGTTTGTGTCTCCTCTGGTGGAACCTTCCGGCCCTCCAGTCCCTCTTGTCGAGGCCCCAGGATTCCTGGCTGCGTTCCTCGTCAGGTTCTTCCCTGGCTTCCTCTGAGAGATCTTCGTCCCGTTTGTGTCTCCTCTGGTGGAACCTTCCGGCCCTCCAGTCCCTCTTGTCGAGGCCCCAGGATTCCTGGCTGCGTTCCTCGTCAGGTTCTTCCCTGGCTTCCTCGGGGAGATCTTCGTCCCGTTTGGGTCTCCTCTGGTGGAACCTTCCGGCCCTCCAGTCCCTCTTGTCGAGGCCCCAGGATTCCTGGCTGCGTTCCTCGTCAGGTTCTTCCCTGGCTTCTTCGGGGAGATCTTCGTCCCGTTTGGGTCTCTTCTGGTGGAACCTTCCGGCCCTCCAGTCCCTCTTGTCCAGGCCCCAGGATTCCTGGCTGCGTTCCTCGTCAGGCTCTTCCCTGGCTTCTTCGGGGAGATCTTCATCCCGTTTGTGTCTTCTCTGGTGGAACCTTCCCGCCCTCCAGTCCCTCTTGTCCAGGCCCCAGGATTCCTGGCTGCGTTCGCCGTCGTCCTGCTCCTCTGGCGGTTCGTCGCTGCGCTTGTGGAGCTTCTTCTTGTGGTGGTAGCGATGCGTGGGCTTCCATATGCGCTTATGTTGTTCCTCCTCATCTTCGGCGCCTTGCCTTTTTTCCACGTCCCAGTACTCTTGGCTACGCTCTTCCTCTGGCTCGTCCCCTAGAGGTTCCTCATCTCTCTTGTGTTTCCTTTGTAGGTATCTGGGCCTCCATCTCCGCTTCTCTATCTCCTCACCTCCGTCTCCTTCTGATCTCTTTTCATCGAGCCCCCAGCTCTCCTGACTGCGCTCGTTGTCTTCCTCTTCTTCTCCACGTTTGTGCTTCTTCTGGTGGTATCTTCCAGCCCTCCAGCTGCTCCTCTTCTCCCGCTCCTCTTCCTCTTCCTCCTGGGTGTCGTGTCTCTTCTCCTTCTCGTCTCCCAGACTCCAGGATTCTTGGCTGCGCTCGTCTTCTGGGATTTCTCTTTTATCCTCGATGGATTTGAGGAGAGCCTCGATGTCTTTCACATCTGCTCCCTTTGCCTCCGCGGCGTCAGGATCACCGTTGGCCACCTCTCCGCGAGCTGCTGCCACCTCGATGCTCTTCTTGTCCAGCGGAGAATGTTCAACCCCTATGACAGAACAAAAGGGTCAAATCAGATGAGACTCAATCCTTTAGGTCGACTCCAGTATCGTATGTGATGATTCGATCAATCACTTGTTGGAAATGTAGGTTAAATTAATATAATATAATATTTTGAAATGGAGAAGCAAAATGACAGAGCAATAATGATAATAATAATAATAATAATAGCTTTATTTTGTCACCGGCTGGTGAAGACAAAAAAAAAATGCTTGAAGTTATTCTTTTGTGTTTGAATCTCCTCAATCGCTCATGAAACTGACAGTTAAAAGAGTGCACTGATGCTTTAAATAAGCCTTTTTACCATCTCCAATCACAGTGACAAATGTGCGTGTTTCAAGCTACCGACCCGCTTGGAGAATGTCTTTGCATTCCTGGTCCAGCTGAGAGTCCGGTTTGGAGAGAGCTTTGGACAGGACTTCAACCAGACAGCGTGTTACCTGCAACAAACAAATACACTAAATACGTAGCAGCCTTCATTCCTGCAAAGCTGCAAAGGTTTTTTTTTTTCTTCACTTGAATAATTAAACTGCATACCACATCTTCTCTCTGCCCCGCTTTTCCCACTGGAAGCGCTAGATTTTCTGCGTAAGAAAGCATAAATAGAAGTATGTTCACTGCACGAGGGATGCGTGCAACAAACTGAAGGAGCTCTCCGTGGTCCTGAACCCGGTTGGGGGGGGGGGGGGGGAAACAAAACTTAACGGCTCTCCGCAAGAAGGAAAACCCATCGCTCCGTCACCTACCTGTCAACAAACACGCCACCGCGACCACGACGGAAACCAGTCTCATCTTGGCGAGGCTGCGGGTACGTCCAAGAAGGCGCCTGCTGCTCTGAAGACTGGAGCAGAGGAGCGCCTCTAATAAAGAGAGGAGTGGGCTGCAGGGAGCGGGGGGGGGAGGGCTTTCCGCTGCGTTGATGTCACGACTCGTTAGACCCGTTAGAGAGAGAGAGAGAGAGAGAGAGAGAAAGTGATCTGAGGGAAATCTGAAGCCTGCGCCGTGTTGACATTTTCGGGGGGAAAAGCGAATTAGCCATTAGTGTCACGGTTCATTCAGGTGATGATCTGAACAGATTTTTTTAGAGACGGTGGAGTGAGGTTCCCGTGAGGTTTGGGTTTAATGCCGTCACATGCCCGAGGACAGGCAGGTGCAGGGACAGAGGGGGGGGGGACAAAATATCACCAAGATTAGTGCACTCTTCTGCAACAAGAGTCTTATGCCCTGAAACTGTCCTTTAACATAAAAACAAGAGCACACTTCCTCGGAGAAAGGTGGATTCAGCTCAGTGTGTTGATCTCTGTGTTGATTCTCCTTTATTAGAATGTTAAATCGGACATTTTCATGATAGTGGGCCATGTGGTTTGTTTACTCTAAAGACTCTCGACAAGAAGAGGGGGATTCCCCCGCCTCTGGTCTTATGTAACACATCTGGAGTATCCACTGCAGCGTTGCCCTACATTTCATGTTTGCTTAAATGGTATCGACTAACATACCACGCATTTACAGAAAAGGGATGAATGAAGTGAAATGTACGATGCTTGAATAGTTGAAATTCAAAACCCCTCAATAATTAATTTAGCTTTCGGCTCATCCCGTCTGGTTTCTCATGGGACCGCGTGAGCTTCAGCACCAGCGAGGAAAAACTAGTGAACACTTGAGTTCATTCGTGAGGACGGTTATCTGAAGAGGATCTCAAGCTTCCCGACATTCCACAAAGAGTAATGCATGAACGGCGTTTTGATCTCCACATAAGAAAACCCCGGACTGGGATGAGCTCGGCCCAGGACATTCGAACTGACAACTGCTGGCATCTTTGTTTTCATTTCATCCTTCAGCGGTTTGTTCTTCCTCAGTGAGTGTATTCTTCCACTCCGGCCCCAAGAACAAACACATGTCCGTATCACATGGAGAAAGGGATTTTTATAATCCGAGAGTCTTTCATGGAACTCTGGCAGACGCGGTGCAACGCAACCAAAAGCCATCGTGGTTGGAAAGAGCAGTTTTTTGGGAACATGTGGGTTCTGTTGTGGCCTTAAACACTTCTGCTTCCAACTCTCCTTGAAGGAGAACCCTTGAGACCCACTCTTTTTAAAAAAAAGAGATTGCATATCTTGTCCCTTTGTATATTTTGCACGTAAATGTATGTGAGCCTCTTTCGACGCTTAGAATTGCACGTTGCTGTGAATGGTTACATGGGGGGGGGGCGGGGGGGGGTGGTTTACACAGCAAGCCCTGACCTTTATATACGGCAAAGTAAATTCATATTCAATCATGTCTTGGAAGCCATAAGCCCAGAAAGAGCAACAGCTGCGAGTAAAACGAGAAAATCATGCTCCATAAATCTGCCCCCTGGCGTGGCTGCGCTTTCGGTCGTCAGTCTTCGCGCCTGCAGACGGGCTCCGTTGTGTTGACTGAAGTAATGACATCGCACAAAGCACCACGCGCCAATGCAAAGCAGCCAGTGAGCAGCCTGCCGCCGTCTCCCGAGGCATAGATTTGCTTTTTATTTTTGCCTCCTTGTTATCGTGTTGTTGAGCATCACCAGCACATCAGCGTGTGTCCGCGGACGCGTGTGCACTCACACGTGGCTCCGTGTGTGTGTGTGTGTGTGTGTGTGTGTGTTTTGTGGCCTTACTGCTACTGCGGCAGGCCTGATTAATATTTTAGTACGCCATGAAGATATAGGAGCTACAGGCAGCAGCGAGGGGCGGGAGCGCTCGATGCGTTCAGAGAGGCTGAGCGGGTGTCTGCAGCAGCACCCCCCCCCCCCCCCTCCCTCCCCCCTATTCATCACAACTATTTACGATGCAATGTGCCCGATGAAAACCTGTGTTAGGAAGCTACTGAGGGACGGATGATAGTTTGAGAACATGAGGGGAGTCTGTGTTTGGTCATCCGTCGCACGGACGCACATCTGGTCAACGTCTGTCTGGTTAATTGATGTTTGAGGTCATGTCTGAAGCAAAGTTCTCAAATTTCTACTTAGCAAACAGCCGTCCATCCCAAACATCTTAATATATAATAATATAATATAACAGTTTGACCATGTGACATAAATATAATTCATTTAACTCACATTCGTACAAAAAACTAAACTTTCTTTGTATTGAGATCTTTCCAAAATGATTTTATTTTAAATTACAACAATTGGTACCTATGATGGTGAACATGGTAGATATCGTTGGCTAGCCTCTGCATATTAGCACGTCGGCGTTAGCATTTAGCACAAAGCATGTTGGCCCTTTAGTGGTCCAACTCTGTTGCAGAATCGGACCATTCATGTGAGGGAACAATAGTTGGAAAACGGGCGGAATGGTTCCAAAGGACCCATGCAGGTGTCATCATAAAGCTCCTCGGCTGTTTATGCATTCATCGTGGATGACAGAGGGCCTACACTCAGGACACTACACTGCTATTAGCATCACTATGGTAGCAGCAGGGTGCTCTGTCAATAGGAACCAAAAGGTCAGCACAATAATAATATGGCCCATAAAAAAGGATTCAGCTCTGGTTCATTGCAGGATTTAAATGATACAGACAGGTGATGGCTAATTACTATGTGCAAACCTTAATGATCAGATCTGCTCCTCACATCCTTCAGCTCCTATCTCCTCTTTCTGTTGTAAATCAGAGTACGACCCTTTATACCCGAAGCACGTTTTTGGGCCGTGTCGCTTTGGATAAAAGCGTCAGCTAAATGACATGTGATGTGATGTAATGTTTTAGTTGTTTCCTTTCAGTAACATGAGTAAAAGTGAAGGATATGATGAGGTCTTTGTAGAGAAAAGCAAGATGAGGAAAAGTGAGGGAGGGTAAATGTGAATAAATTATGAATGCGGCAGAGCGGTCCAGTCTTTATGAATATTATGACGGCTCTAAAAGTGAATTGTTCTTGGAAGAAAAATGTCTGTTGAGCCCGTTTCGCTGTCAGTGTGTGTGTGAGAGCTTCTTACCATTAGCGAAAGGGATTTAGGCACAGGGCAATTAATGCATGAATGGCAACAATAAAAGACATGGAAGGCCACTTTTTCTGTCTTGTGCTACTTGAGTAATGCTTTTTACTTGAGTAATGTTTTTTCTTTGTTCACATGATCGTATTCAGCTACGAACAGCTTGTTTTTAATGTTTACTGAACTGTGTTTGTGCAAGTCACCTGACGATCAGTCAACGCGTATATATATATATATATACGCCCATTAGCTAAAGCTAATGTGATAATAATAATAATAATCAATAATGGATTTGCATTTCTGTAAACTCTCAAACTCATTATCGTATATTCAAGAAATTATTTATTTTCTAGTAGTCAAACATGTAACTGTTATTATCGTATATTATATATAAATATATCATATTTACGGACAGAAAGCTGCTCTTTTCCACACTATTGCTGTCCATCATTCATATTTCCTCACCTTAAACATAACAATCTTTGTAAAAAATCTCCACAAACCACAAAGGTCGTAACTCTTTTCAGAGGAAAAATGGCCGATATTACTTATTACCTCCTTTTTTCAGTCAAAAGACAAGTTTTTATATTTTTCAAGCTAAGACTGCAACTCACTGGTGATTGTGTCAGTGGTCTTGGTTTGTTTGGCCTTCTGTTTGAACTCTGGGGGAATAACTTGAAAAAACCCTTAGAAAATTCCTTAAAGAGCCACTTTATCTAATAAGGTTGCAAACATCTCATAATGCTGTTTTTTGGCATGCAGAAGGGCATAGTTATTTCTTTAAGTCGAACGTTGCATGTGATTTAAAGCTCAACCACTGCTCCTTAGCATGCAACATACGAAGTGAAGTAATAAAAGTATCACACATATTAAAGATGATTGACGCGGCCTCGGGGCTTCTTCTCCCGCCCTGACCTTCAGCTCTTCGCTCAAATTGACACTGATGTTAAACGCTGTCCACAGAGGAGATGACATCAAGTGCTGAGGAGTCAGGACGGTGACAGCGCACCGGGAGAAACTGGATTACTTCTCCTCACCTCAAAATTAGATATCTTCAACGTAGTAGTTTTGGAGTGACCTTAGACCGGGCCTCAAGGGCAACTTCTAAGTGACATTCAATGAGGCCTCCTGGTCTGACCTTTGTCCACGATTTAGACCAATAGCTTTGGACAGAAAAATATTCCTGAAGACCCGGGAACACGTAGCTGAACCAAACATTTAGTACGAGAAAAGTCCGGATTTGTTCTGATTATTTGGGAACAGATTTTGCTTTTCTTTTGTCAGGAATCGCTAACGAAATGTAAAAAAAACATTACGTAACACTTTTAAGTAAAATGTTAGGGTTCCTTTACTCTTCAACTCATAGAATAAACCCACATGTGTCCACAGGTTTCATTCTGTTATTTCTTTCATTTTCTAAAGACTCAGCTGGCCCAGTTGGATCACAGGAACTGGATCGACATCAAGTGGACATCTGTCCCTTGCTCTGAGCGACACATCCTCCTTGTGTTTGTTGTGCAAATTGCGTTTGCTAAATATTCAATACCTGTGAGCCGGTTGAGCTGCTGAATGTACTTTTGTGCTTGCTTCCAAAAAAAACAAAGAAACACCTTGATGGGAAGAATATACGAATCAACTCAGAGATGGTGTGAGCTGTTTTCTCTGCTCTCGTTTGGTTGCAAATGGCGAAACATAAAAAAAACAGAGGGGAAGAAAGGTGTTTAAATGTATTGCTCTCTGCAGTAAGTTTCTTTTTTTAAATCATAGCCCTGATTCTTACCTCCCGTAAGGACACCCCCACGGGTAAAGATTGTGAATA
Organism: Pungitius pungitius; assembly: GCF_949316345.1. Taxonomy (NCBI): domain Eukaryota; kingdom Metazoa; phylum Chordata; class Actinopteri; order Perciformes; family Gasterosteidae; genus Pungitius; species Pungitius pungitius. Next base: position 2,212,337 of record NC_084919.1, on the reverse strand, counting down.
GATCGGTGCTGGCACTTTGTTTGCTTTGAGAAGGAAACATGTGCAGAAGGAGTTTGGGCCAGAAACGTGTCTCATGCTTGAATGTGAAAGTGTCCGATCATCCTCAGGCCCATTCCGTCTCTACTGGTTTGTCCGAGAGGAGACTGCGGGCGTCTCGCTGCGCACTGCCCGTTCCCGCAGAGGTTCGTGAGAGGCGATGGCGCGGCACTAAAACCCAACGAAGCCTTTTGACATAACAACACTGTCACACAAACACACAAACGTGGAGACTCTCTTCTAAAGGGAACACTGTGCACGGTGTGTCGTTAAAGTTGCATCGCTACGGACCATCAGGGGGGGCGGATGCAAAAAAGAAGTCTTTTTTTAACGTAATTTATTCTGTACAGCATGACGAAAACTTATGTTCCATTCAGAGTCATGTAGAAAATAAGGGGCGCTTTGAGGCGGGTCTACCTTTGTGATTGACAGGTCGCTAACCAGAGCTGTATATATCACTCCTCTGCTGTCCAAATAGAGTGAAAAAATATAGTTTTATATATATATATATATATATATATTTATATATGAGTCGTGACTCAGGGGGGCGTTATTGCTCCGGGTCACATGTCCAGTTTGCATTAGCGGGGGAAGCAGTTGCCCAGTGGAACAAAGACGAATGCTTCTGCAGTAAACCTCTTGGCTCTAATGAGCAGCAGAGCCAACATCTCATCTTCTCTAAACTCCAAACATTTTTTTTTAAAAGACGGCCTGCTTAGGTCTTAAAATGATAAAGCTGCATCATCCATGGAAACGTTGGAGGGGGATTAATGGTGTCCACGTCGCAGCCATTAGATGTTAAGATGTGGAGCTCTGCAAAGCGTCCTTTTAGAAAGTAAATGACTCCCCAAGTGCAAAGCCCCGCTGCACACACATTGGCATTATCACAAAAGAGAGAGAGGGAGAGTATCTCAGTGTCCCTTCCTCGTTTCGACCGGTTCCCCAGTACTTTGAGCCGGATAATGTCAGTTTGACCCTGTTCTTTCCCGTGGAACTGCTTGCGGTGTCACTGATTGATCTCATGGAGAGCAGGAGAGCCTCAGAACAACGGAAGGGGGGGGGGGGGGGCAATGCGTGCGAAACCTGTCGCTGCACTTTAATTGTTTAGCATCCTTTTCTTTTATGAAACTGCAGTTTCCCGTGGTGCTCGTCTGCCGTGACGCGTTCATCCGCTTTACACAAAGAGATGGGATCAATCCTCCGCGTTCTCTCCCGACTCCCAGTGAGGGACAGAGCCTCCCTTTGAAGGCCCTGATCTCTTCATCTAACCATCTCCCTAATTGTGTCTTGTCAAATGTGACAGTTCGAGGTCCAAGCGTTAAATACGACCCGTCAGATTTCTCTCTGATCTCTTGGTTGAGAGTTTTCTTTCCTTTTTTTTTCTCCTCAGTATTAATTAATTAAATTGATGTAAAATAGCTTAAAAGTAAGCCACTTCCTTTCCATCTCTAGAGACCCTTATAAACTATCCATCAAATGTTTTAAATATATCTATTAATCCGTTTATCCATAATTGTATCTTTTAGTGCAGCTTATCCTGACTGGTTGTGTTTCAAACTGAGACAAAGTAATAAATAACATATTAACGTAAAATGTGCAACTGATAAGGGAGCTGAACTTTGTCCTTAGATGAACAAACACTGTATTACATGTGTTGTACTGTATTTTGTCCCTGGCTGTTCACTTTACATCCACCTTTTTGGAACAATTCCACCTTGAGAATCCCAAATCTTGCAGTGAAGTTGCAATGGCTTCGGGGAAGGGAAGTAATGGACCCCACAATGTTGTATTTGATGTAAGTACATCATCTATTTGGGTAGATTATGCCTTGTCATTGTCAAGTATTTTTGTATTCATTTCGTATCTTGTATAACAGTGAGGATTGATCTTCGCTTAGTTTTGTTGATCCTAATTCACAGCAGGAGTTTCCAAAGTTCTGCAACTTCTCCTAAAATTCTTCTCGCACAGCCCAGTGCCCCACAGCACACACTGCTATTTTGCATATTTCGTTTTTCATGTACGAGAATTCATGACTGTGTACTTTGTTGCAGCAGCTGAAGTATGCATGTTTTCAATGGCACTGCAGATGGATGACAGTGATCAACAAAGAGCAACAGAGACACGTGGGAGCAGCTGCGAAACAGAGGAAGATGGAAATAAACCCACTTATTGTGTGACTGACGTTCCCCCCTGGTACCTTTGCATTTTTCTAGCCATTCAGGTACGACAAGGGACGTCACATGTCTGTTTTTGCTGCATTTTGCAGCCGTCACATACAGTAAATGCACCTTGTTCATTGTTTCTAGCAACCATGGGAAAAGAATTGGCTTTATTTATGGAACAGCATTTTTCAACAATGTCATCGATACCGCCAATTCTATTCATGCTCATCACCTGTTCCTCTGCCTCAGCATTACCTGACATCGTTGGGAGCGATGACCTCGGTCCCCCTCATTCTGTCGGAGGGGCTGTGCCTGCAGCACGACACCCTGACCCAGAGTCAGCTCATTAACACGGGTTTCTTCGCCAGCGGCCTGATCACCCTGCTGCAGGTCACCTTCGGCGTCAGGTCTATTGTATAATATTAGTATATTTATGTCAACAAAGGTGTGACAAACGGCTGTTTTTTTATTTTTAGCCACATTTACTCGATGGTTTAATCGGAATGTTCTCACGAAATCATTTTGAACAGCTCTCACAAAGGAATGCCTTTTCCCCCGTATTTTCGCATAAGATAAAACAAAAAAAGGTCTAAAATATTTAGACCTTTAGACCTTTATATTTATATTAGAGTGTTTAACAGTCTGGAGACCGAGCTGCTCTGGACTCTGATGGTCCAGCAGCGGATACTTGCCTATTGCATCATGGCAGCAAGGTGAACAGGTCGTGGCTGTGGAGGAAATTTTGTCTTTTAATATCCTTTGGGTTCTTTCGAAGGCAACTCTTATCTCCAATGCCACAGTTGCTCGACAGATGGGTATCTAATGATGTTCTGGGTGGTTTTAATCACAGGAGCCCCAGTGTCCTATACGTCACGTGCCAGTTTGCAACACCTCCAAGCAGGAGGCTTTCTATGGCTCCTCTCTCAAAAGGATTGTGAATTTGGCACAGGAATTTGGCTTAAGTTTTCTCAAGAAATACACCAATTGTCACCAAGATGGAGATGTGTAAGCACCATGTCGGATTGCTATAGTGTCTTGTATCTAACTCTTTTCTTCAGTTTGGGATGTTTGCAAGCTTATGTTAGCAGGTGATGCCTTGTAGAATAACTTACTATTGTGCATGTTATTTGACACAATATTTTGGTCAACTTTAAGCAACACAAATTTGAGACTGAAAGTAAAATGGAAGGAAACATTTCGATTGAATGCCATAGTGAGCTGTTTTGTTGCTCTCTTACATTAGAATGGGTATAATTCATTCGTGTGACGGGCTTTCTGTTTACGTCACACTTGTAGGCTTCCCATCCTACAGGGGGCCACCTTTGCTCTGTTGACCCCGTCGATGGCCATGTTGTCCATGCCGGAGTGGAAGTGCCCGACGTGGACGCAGAACGCCAGTCTGGTCGACACCTCCTCCCCTCTCTTCGTAGAAGTGTGGCAGACCCGCATGAGAACAGTGAGCCGGGCACGAACGACGCGCATTCAACCAACTGACGTGAAACGGCACCACCGTAGAGCTCATGATTCATCATGTTGGGGTTGTGGTCTGTTGCTCTAAGAAAGAGAGAGAAAGAGAGAGTGGTGTCATTGATGCAAATGATCTTATTTTGGTGCTGTGCACAGCTGCAGGGCTCCATCATGGTGGCCTCTCTGCTCCAGATCCTGATCGGTTTCTCCGGCCTCGTCGGCTTCCTCATGCGCTTCGTTGGCCCCTTAACCATTGCCCCCACGGTCTCTCTCATAGGCCTGTCACTGTACGATTCGGTCGGAGCCAAGGTTGGCAGCCATTGGGGCATCTCTGCTATGTACGTGAAGCGTCGGTAAACTCCCCTTGGAGGGGAAATGTCTTCACCGCGTGAACCAGCACTGTATTAGCCTGTCATTGCTTACACACAGGACCACGGCGCTGATCGTCCTGTTCTCCCAGTACCTCCGTCGCACGCCAATCCCCGTTCCTGCGTACAGCCGAGCCAAGAAACTGCACACCTCAAAGTTGTACATCTTCCAGACAATGCCTGTGGGTTGTATGGAAATTGTTCTTGTTCATTTTGGCCCTTCGGGAAATTGGCTATCACTAAGATGTCTTGTTAGATTCTGCTGGGCATAGCGGTGTCATGGTTCGTCTGCTACCTCCTCACGATCTCTGACGTCCTGCCGTCTGACCCGGCGCAGTACGGCCACCTGGGACGCACCGATGTGAAGGGCAATGTGGTGAACCAGGCTTCCTGGTTCACGTTACCTTATCCCGGTAGGTTCCAGCCTCAAGTGTCAAGGAGCAATGGGAAGGGGAAGGTATTCGGATGCATTCATAGGCCAATTTAACGGCCAATAATGTGCGGTTTCCGAACAGGACAGTGGGGCATGCCAGCTGTGAGCCTGGCAGGTGTGTTTGGGATGATGGCTGGCATCGTGTGCTCCATGGCTGAGTCGGTGGGCGACTACCACGCGTGCGCCAGGCTGTCAGGGGCCCCTCCTCCCCCGAAGCACGCCATCAGCCGGGGCATTGCTGTCGAAGGGCTCGGCAGCTTGTTGGCAGGGGGCCTTGGCACAGGCAACGGCACTACATCCTTTAGTGAGAATGTGGCGGCCCTGGGGATCACTAAGGTAAGAGGAGATGTTCATCTACAAAACCCTGCAGTATAACCTTTATTTAGATTTAGAGGAACTGAGAAGAATGCACTCTCATATTTCCGTCTACTTGTTCGTCTGCCTGCAGGTGGGCAGCCGGGTGGTGATCCTGGTGAGTGGAGTCTTCATGATTTTTATGGGGGTGCTGGGTAAAATTGGAGCCATCTTCACCACCATCCCAACCCCTGTGATGGGCGGGATGTTCCTGATCATGTTTGGAGTCATAACAGCAGCAGGTGTCTCTTACATGCAGGTAATATATGACTCCCTACTCCCCTGGATTGTTTCCAAATGCTTTGTCACTGTTTTGCTGACACATGTGATTTTAGTCCACAGACATGAATTCCTCCAGGAATATATTTGTTTTTGGTTTTTCCATGTTTACTGCACTCGTCATTCCGAACTTTATAACGAAGAATCCGGATTTGTTGCAAACAGGTACCTAATAGAAAATGTCATTACGCTCAGCGGTTTGCATTCACGCTTTTTATTAGATTATAATTATAAAAGTATTGTGAGTGTATAGGACCTAAAGGTTTCTCTCTCCTGCCCCGTGTGTTTAATGCAGGTGTTAAAGAGGTGGACCAAGTGTTACGCATATTATTGACCACAAATATGTTTGTGGGGGGAGTTCTGGGCTTCTTCCTGGATAACACAATTCCGGGTAAGCTGAACTGTTGAAGTTTGACATTGAACCAGACAGCCTGCAGTTCTTTAAAGTATATGTTACTGTGGTCTAAAGGTCTTTCTAATGCCCCCCCCCCTCCCCCCACACTCTTGTCCAAGGAACCAAACGTGAGCGCGGCCTACTGGCCTGGGACAAAGGGGACCCCGAGGACTCTACCTACGCCGCGGGAACTGATCAGGTGTACGACCTCCCGTTGGGCATCACGTCCCGCCTCTCGTCCCAGTCTTGGGTTCGCCACGTGCCGTTCTGCCCGTGGGCGGGTAGCGGATCCGGCTGCGTGCCGGAGGGCAGCGACGCGCCGCAGAGTGAGCGGCCCCTCAGAGGCCCGGATGAACTCTCTGCTCTGTGAGGTCTGAGGTGGAGGTAGCGTCTCAGAAGGGAAACAGCCTGGACCGTTTTCTGTTACACAAATTAAGAATTTAAATTTGGGATGAAAGGCCGATGCATTTTAATGCATTTCCTCACATAAGCCCCTCCACCACTATGTGACTTGTGCAGCTGTTGCTATTGTTTGTTAGGGGGCATCAGAAATATTGTGTTGAGTATCTCTTCTCTTCGTGATTACAAGTTTATGAATATTTACTGGCTGAAAACTGCAGTCATAGTTTTTTTTACAATGCTACGCAAACAATGCTATTCACTATTATTTTTGAGAGATATACACATTTTTTCAACATCAGTTAAAAGAGAACTACTCGACAATTAAAGTGTTGTTGTGTTCCGCCGTTACTCAGAATTCTTCTGCTCACACACACACACACGGAAAAAACTCGAGAAATAGGTTCTTCATCCTCCTCTTTCGGAGGAAATTAAATTTGGCCGGTGGATAAGTGTGTTATCACACAGCCCCCATCTTCTTAAACAGCTACAGCAGCAACCCCCGGGCTGTTATTGTGTTTCCTTCAAACGCAGATAACAAACCACCTCAATCCGTCTTTTTTTGACCCCGGCGCCTTCATCTCATTGCCTCAGAATTAATTTCCTCCCCCAGCTCTGACAGGCAGGTGGACACGTGTTATTCACAGGTAGCACTGTGCCAGTATATCTGCATTTCAACGGCAAAACGATGAGGCCAACTCAGTTATTTCTCCTCTCAGAAGGCTTCAAATGTACCACCACGGGTTTTATTTTTATCCTAAGAATTCAGCTTTGAAGGAATTTGCTTTTATTTCCTCTTTTGTGAAATCCACACGATCTCACCGGTCGCCCTCAGCTTTCAGACACTTTCTGGTCGGCGCTTCAGAGCGTTCGTTACAGAGGGAGAACGGGAAGAGAGACAAACAGAAGACACGATGGAGGTGTTGTGTGTTCGTTGCCAGCAGGTGGGGATCAAACTCTGCACGCCGCTGCTGATGGTGTAAACACAGCTCGGGCGCATGAGCGGTTCCCACGTTCATCCATGTGACGGAGTGATGTGTGAAAACTGCTCCCGTGGGACTTCTCACAATTTGGGCACATTTGAGTTTCGATATCAACAGCCGTTATTTTTCTATTCTCAGTTTAATTATCAGAAAAGTTTATCTCGGATAAAACGTTCACGGATTCTGCGTACTTAAAGTTCTTTGTGTGGAATTGAAATGTTGCGTTTAATCTGTTTGTTGTGCCTTCTTCAGTGTTTTCCTGCTCTTTTTTGTGTCATATAAAGTTTGTGACCATAACCCATTAAAAGGCACTATTTACCTGTGAATGAGCCTTCCAGAAGCGATTGTGATCAATGTTGTGGCCGTACCAAACCATAATATTTCATGATGATGATTAAGTTCTACCATGAATTATTCAGGTTATCCGACACGACATCAACTGTAATTCTGGTGACTTTGCTTCAGCCTGCAGGGACTCTTATTCCGTAATCAACCCACAACAATGGCGGAGATGCGCGTGTTTTTGGGGGTGAGAGTCTGCGATGGGAGCACCGCAGCTCAGAAATATCCTGAAATATTCATAATGCTGCAGTCCCTCTTCACTCATCAGGATGTCTCTGCGTTTCCCTCGGCTCTTTCATCGAGTCCTCACATGCGAGGTTTTCATTAACGAGGCCGGAGGGGGGGGCTAGACTGAAGGAAGCCAACTTTTGGAAACAGCTCATCCGCCCAAATGAAAGCTCTCATTGTTTCCGGTTGTACTCATTAGTGGGAAAAAAGGAACCCCTTAAACCCCCGGATTTCATCAGAAGACTTCACACGACTTTAAAGGGCACATTGCAAGCAAGGGATGACAAAACTGAAGGCCCCCCCCCCCCCCCCCCACGTGGTGTTTGATCGTGGTGTTTGATTTACTCTTGTTTACACTGCAACGCTTTTTCCTCCTCGCCTGCATCGAGTTCCTTTAAACACTGGAGGGGGCTACGGGCCAAATTTGGGGATTCGGTGGGAACCCCTGCTTGAGTGCATTGGAGGGTCACCGGGTTTATTTTGCAGCTTCATTCAAATGGGTGGGGGGTGAGGGTTTGTTATGGTTTTGTCAACCATAACTGGTGCACAGTACGGCCCCCCCTTTGAAGTTCCCTGGAGCAAGGCACCTCGTGGAGCTCAAGAGGCCCAACGTGGTGGCAGCTGGCTGGAGTGACTGTCAGATGGAGAAGTAACCTGACATCGTCCTCTCATCACACAACAGCAACGCACCAAAAATGATGTGGGTAGATCAACTGCTTTTTTAAAACATTTTTTTTTAATTATCATGATTACACTTGCCTTAGAGCTGCAGGTCTTCAAGTCACATTTGAGCTGTGGAAACGGGTTGCTTGAGAACAAGACGCCCTTCGTCGACTTGTTATTGTGAGATATATTATGGAAATCAGCCGGTTTACGGCCCACAGTCCCGGGATGAGGCTCTTGGCTCAGAAACACTCCCTCCTTCTCAACTGACAACTCCGTCCTTCTCTTCATCACAACTCATGATTTCACCCAACATGAACATCGATTTCTACTGACGGTAAGTGACCTCGACGCAAAGTCATTTCTGTTGACATTCCTGGGGCGGCTTTTACTTATTTATTTATTATTACATTTGGTCGTGAAAGGCGGAATGGATGAAGGAACAGCAATATTTGGATTTATATTTTGACTTTTTTTTACTGCAGTAATAGACGCCGAATGGGATTTATGTTGCTAAATAATTCGTCAAACGTTTTATTAATTGCCTCGTTTTTGTTGTAACCTGTTTGCTAACAGGACTACGTTTAAAAGCATGACTTCCTTGTTTTGGCGTTGTTTTGTCTTTGTTTAGCATGCGCCTTCGGGTAGTATTTGGGTTCATTTCATGTGTTTACGTTAATGCGGCTAACTGACACGCCACCCGGGATCCGGAGCAGAGCGGTATGAGCCGGCCCCGTCAAGTTACCGGGCGGAAGTTACGACACGTTACGGCATATGGCGATTGTACATTCAAAATAAAACGGTTAAATGCGGGAGACGGAGTTGAAATGCCGAAGGTGAAGGCACGCAGTCAGTGCAAATTGAATAATTATATTCACAAATCCCACGTTGTATGACCTTAATCAAAACCAGTCCTTTATAACCTAGGGGCGGTATGTATGTCGTATTTGTTGTTGGAGTGGTGCGTTTAACTGTTTTTATTTTCCCTCGCTAAATTATGGCAATTACAGATCACACAAAAACTGTTCATGTAACCGTACGGAACCACCCTTTGGTTAAATGTACTACCAATATTGTTTTCTTAACTCGTGACTCAACGCGTCGAACAACGTCACATAACTTTACTTTGAAATTATGTACCGGAAGTCCCGCTGTCCGTGCTATCAAACTTGATGCCGTGTCGTGTAGCTTCTCCATTGTGTAAGCTCCTTTGTCGGGGACAGTTTGTTTTCCCTTTCGATAGTTTGGGACTATACTATCTATGTTGTTAATAATTCCGTTCCTAAAGGCGTTATTTTTGCCGCCGGAATATCTAGCTAGCTAGCGTCTGGCTTTGTATCGTTAGTGGTGACACACCTGGACTTAATGCCGTCGCAAACCGTAACGTTAGACCGATGCCTCTCTGCGGGATAGCTGAACCTGGTACATTGTGTACCCTCCATCTTCAAGATCGCTAACAGCTAACGTTACACAACGTTTGCTAGCTGCCAAAGTCAAGAAGGTAGCCGCCATCGCTGCTATTTAGCTAACTGGTCGAAATATTCGTTAGCGGGATATTAAGTTAATTAGCTAGCCAGTAGACTTCTTACGTTGTTTTTTTAGCGTTAATATTTTGTTACTTTCCTTAAACGGGTCAACAACAAATGCTATTAGTTAGCATAATTACCTTTTAGGTTAAAGCACTTTTTTTTAGTTATGAAAGCTGCCACAATTAATAGTTTGCACAGAAGGATGCTTTGTCGTCTTGTGTGAATCACGTGAACTGCGTGGTTGAATGTGAGACTTTAGTCAAGCCGAACGCGACCTTAATATAATCTGTTTGTTTGTCTTTCAGCTGGTTCCTGCTGTGTGTGCCTGTGTCCGCCATGGAGACCACCCAGGTGACCTTAGCTGTCAGAGGCGAAACGTCCTCAGGTATGGAGGTCTTTCCTTTGTAGTGTTGCCACAATATCTCTGTCCTATTCTATATTGCCCCCTCACAATTTAGACTGCAATGGAGTTAGGATTCTGACAAGTCATTTCGAATTTAAATATTTAATAATATTGTAGTTTTTTTAATGAATCAACTGTGCTGCTGAAGTAACGTCTTGATGATTTTCCTAGGTGAGGTGATTGCAGTTGTTGGCAGCTGCGAAGCCCTGGGAAGCTGGAGCTATCAGAATGCCGTGATTTTGCTCCCTGATGGGGGCGATGAGTATGTTGTTGCAAACACATTTTTAACTCATGGTCTTCCTCTTCCGGCGAAAAGAGTTTGAAATACTAACGTATTGTGTTTAACCCCCGGACAGAAAAATATGGACTACAACGATCTCCATGCCTAAAGGAGTTGTGTCCAAGTATCGCTATCTCAAAGGTTTCTTTCTGCAGTCAAAGGTGAGCAGACACTCCTGTATTCCTAATCATGTTAGCCTTAAAATAAATGACTGATTTGATAATCTGCTGTGATCAATCATTTTTCATGGGAGCAGCTAGGGGACAAAATTGCAAATTGAAATACTTATCCTGTTGCAGCTCGTCAACAGCGACGGGGAGACGTGTTCTGCTAGTTTATGTCTTCCAATTACTGAGTTTCAACTCTCCAGATCTTGATACAGTTTAACGCAAGGATCACAAAGATTTAGTGTCATTTCTTTTCATACCTATGTCAATGCCTTCGGGGCGTTGTTGTGGAATAGCCGACCCCATCTTGAAAAGAAAGGGACAGAAAAATGTGAGGCTGTCCCTGAGTATTATCTGCTAACGCGGGTAGATGCAATCAAGCATTCTGATTGGTTGACATTGAGTCACGGGGTGTGTTGTATCGAGCCATTAAAGAACTGTACACCTGTTTACATTGACCTGAAGGTTCCATATCCGTGTGCTCTCAAAGATTTTTTTTTTTTTGATTTTGCCCAACAGTTTTCATTTCCGTTTTTAGCTAAGTGGCGATTACCGGGAAAAAGAGACGTCACAAATAACCAATTTAGGGCAATGGTAGCTTATGCAACAGATTTAGGTCACCTTTTAGCCAGAGCGGACAATTGAGGTGGACGTCGTGCGCAACGTGAAGGAATGAGATGGTGCTAGATCCAGCAAGGAGACCTGCGTTGTTTTCAGTCGACGCACAAAAATAAGGTCGATCTCCTGGCTGATCACCAACCAACTTTTGGTGCTAGGCTAACAAATGCCAAGTTACTGTTTGTCTGTTGCATAGCAGCACAGCCGCACGTACGGGGACTATTTTCTACTGAAATGTGATGCGCATTATATTGTAGTTCAGATTTGGCCGACTTATTGGCGGTGCAGCACTGCCTCTCGTACCTTATCGCTTAAGTACGGGTGGGTTTATGTTGCATGAGATCAGAAGCCTGCTCTGACTGGTTTTCCTGTTTTTGCTCTTTGGGAGAGGCCTGACTTCCGTAAAGCTTTTGGCTCTGAATTGAAACCTGTGATCGGCTTTCAGGATGTTACCATTCGCCACGGTTTTGATCTCTTCATGGAATCAGGGTTGAGCTTGAAAGTTTAAGAATCTAAGGTTACTCATGTGGCATTTTATTTTGAGGCAGCAATCCAACTTTCAACTTGATCATGTTTTTCACAATTATAGGCTTGAGCAGTGTTGGTTTCCATTAGAGCCAAATACCGTTCAAATCAATATTGATATAATTAAAAGGCAGAATGTGATGCTACTACCATATTGGCGTTAAAGTTGATGACGCCTTTACCTCAATGTGTAACTCAAGCCCTTTTTTTTTTTTTCTCTCTTCACTAACAACTCCACTTTTCAGATTTCACCCAGGGCGACTGACTGCCCCAGATGGGGATTGGTGACTATGCCAGCTCTAAATCCTTTCTGACACTCCCAACAGCGGCTTTATTGAGACTGAAACTTATGGCAATGTGTCTGATTTGAGAATCCTAACATTGTACCCAACATTGGAATTGCAGAACGCAGGGGGTCCCCGTCAAGTGCTAGTCAATATGTGGGAGACCCATCAACAGCCCCGCATGATGAGCCCCACAGGTATAGAATGAGAAAAGAAGAAAAAGTGCTGCACGTTGTAGTTGGGTTTGGGGAAATAACACAACACTTCCCATTCCCTCCGCTGGCACAGTATGTTACAGTTGCCTTTGTGATGGCAAATTCTCACCGTGACTCAGCCGTCTGTTTTTTATTGTCGGACCATTATGGGAAGCGTAATGTGTAGCGTAGTGTTATGGCCATTTTTTCATTTGTGAGATAAAACTTCAAGATCTTGGGGTCGATGTCGGACATGATCAGCGAGAGTCCCCTGAAGATTAGCATGTGTGTGTCTTACACACATGATCATAAGCTGTTAGCTCAGATGAGGGACTGATGGGGGGGGGGGGGCAGACAGTGCAATCATTTAATTGTTAATCACAGAATGATCGTTAATGTAGGGACAGTTTTAAAAAAAAATCTGATTAAGAATGTTTCTAATTCAGTTAGTCAAATATGACCTTTTTGTGGAACTTATTTTGGGAAACGTTTTTTTCCATCTGTAATTCATATGTAGACGTTGGAGATTCTTGCATATTTGGCAAAGAGCAGGGACGCCGTTTTCTAGAAAAATCTCTCTCTATAATATATATATATATATATGAGCTGTAGAAGAAACACTGCAATGCAGCAGATGTCGTAGGCCATGTTGTCAACCTGTCATGGATTAAAGCCAAAGCGTGTTGGCTGAACACCAGCAACCTCACGGTTGGGTTCCTGTTCAGAGGGCTATCGCTGCGACTATACAAATGATTATTGATTCAGCTCAATGCACTAAAATGTCTCGCTATGCACAGCATCCATTTTTAAAATGTTGCATATTTGTAATGATGCCCCCACCACTGGACAAAGCTCATTCTAAATGAGCTTGAATGGTAAACGGGTTGCAACCGGATGTCATGGCCCCCCAGTCTTTATTTCTCTACCCACAAGTGTTTGTTTGAGGTCTGAGCAGTTCTAGAATCACAAACACACATTAGCAATCAGAATTATTATTTTTTTTTAATTATTTGATTGATTTAATTCTATTCGGATTGTGAAGTTGAGAGCAAACTGTGATCCTCTGTGTAAACAGGAAATGCTTTTGCATTTTCTAACGTTTCTAATGCCCATTTTCTCTTTTTTTGCAGCGTCACACCAAAATATTGATGATGGACATTTTGGAATTCACAGTAAGTTATTGTTTTTTTTCACCAAACTTAAAGCCCCAAATTTAGATAAACATAAAACCTTTAACTCAAGTGATCTTTCCTTCAGCTTTGCACAATGTAAAATCTCAAAGAGTACTGTAAATAACTAAATTGCTAACTGATGTATGCAATCCCTCTAGGAAAATAGAAATCCCCAGAGGCAGCATTGTGTCACTTTCTGTGTTGTGTCCCGCAGAGCCTTTGATCTCGTTCTTTATAACGGAACAAGCAGTTGGCCCTTTCTGTCACCAGGTCTCTGATGGAGATACGTTGTCCTCACATGCTTCCGGCCTGTGTCCTTCCTATTTATAGATGGGGTGAATTGTGTTGACTCTGGGTGGCTCACGTGCCAGACAGAGATTCGCCTGCGTCTGCACTATTCGAAGACGTCTCCGGTGTCTATCACCAAGAAGAAATACAAGAAGTCTCGCTTTAGGTAAGTGATGACACACCAAGGTCGAATTTAACTGCGCCTGATGAAAGTTCTTCTTGGAAGTGACACAAGGTGGATTTACAAGTGTTTTATCTGACCTGCCTACAAAGAATCAAGCTGACATTAGAGGGATTTGAGGAGGAAGACGAGGAGGAGGAAGAGCAAGAAGAGCACAGTCCTTCATCTCTGCACAAGGAGACCACCACTCTGGAGATCAGTATGATCAGTGCAAACGGCTACAAGTCGCGCCACTCTCAGCCTGAATGTGGCTACGCGCTGGAGCCCTCCCAGTGGACCGAGTACAGCATCCACAGCATGGACCCGTACAACCTGGAGCTCACCTTCGAGTTCTTTGAGGTGAGGCAACCTGGCTGAAATAAACCAGTTATAAACCCTCCCCCCTCCCCTGGGTGTCTGTTTTCATCGGGCATGTCTGTTCACAGGAGGATATGGGTGAGCACGTGGTCCAGGGGGACGGTCTCCCGGGTTACGTGGGCACAGCTTGCCTTCTCTCCTCCTCCTTCTCGGAGAGTGGGAAGGACTACGGAGTGGCCACGCTGCCCATAATGGGCCGAAATTCCAGACAGACCATCGGGAAAGTGCGAGGTAAATGAATCTGTTGTTGACACTCTTGTCTGGAGCAAAGTGAGCGTGTGTCTGGTGAACCCGTTTGACTCACCCTGTGGTCTCGTTTTTAGTGGACTACCTGGTGATCCGGCCCATCCAGGGTTACCAGTGTGAGATGAGCTCCTCCTTCACCAAGTACTGGAAGAAAAGAAGCACTCTGAATGTGGGCCACAGAGGAGCCGGCAGCACACATGCAGCCAGGTGGGTCACTGGCTTGGCGCCCAGGGAGCGGCTTTTTGGAGAACGCCAACCACAAAGAAATCATTAATGGCGCAACAGTGTGTCCCGTCACAAAGGCTCGGCACGTCTGCGTATCTGTTCCGTGTCAACAAATCGTTTTTTTTTTTTGCGTTTGTGTTTCACAGGCACCAGAGAGTCAGGGAGAACACAATAGCTTCATTCAAAAGCGCTGCCAAGCATGTGAGTTACGGAGATGATTAAAGCCTGAGCGAGTGCTTACCCTTGTGTCGTGACCTCGCACTCAAATTGGTCTCAATCCTGTGCTCGCAGGGTGCGGCCTACGTAGAGTTTGATGTTCACCTCTCCAAGGATGCTGTTCCCATCGTATACCACGATCTGACGTGCTGCATATCCACCAAGAAGGTAAAACAATGAGAGGCCTGTCGAGTCTGATGAAAGACGTACGAGTGTCTTCTTTACTTCTCCTTTTGGATCTGAACTGATCGTGACCTGATGAGCACACAAAAGATCTCCAGTCAATGTCCTTCTCTTTGTCTCTCCACTTCAGAAGAACGACAAGACGTCTCTGGAGCTTATCGAGGTGCCGGTCAAAGACCTGACTTTTGATCAGCTGCAACTTCTGAAGGTAAATCGCCTGGAATGATAAACAGGCTGCAAATACAACCTTTTTGAATCTTCTTATTATTTTGTGTATATTTTTGTGTGTGCACAAATTACAGATTGACAGAATAGACTGATTTATTGTAATAAGATTACACTGAATGATCGACTTGTGTTTTTTCACAGCTGGTCCATGCCACTGCAATAAAAGAAACTGATAACAAAGGTAAGCACCTACCTAGTGTGTCATCACCCTGGAATGTGTCCCGACGTGTTGCAAAGCTTCGCGCTGACATGCAGAACTCTCATAGAAACTGTAGCTCTAAGGCTGCCGTTAATGTGTGTGTGTGTGTTGCATCACGGCAGAGAGCGATGTGTGACACTGAATCTGGTGATGAGACAGCGGATGGTTTGTGTTACACGTGCGTTAACGCTCCGCTGTTTGCCGCTTCAGATCTGCTGGATGACGAGGAGGAAATCGATGAGCATCAACCTTTCCCTTCACTCTCACAGGTAAATGACTTCATAATGCTCATGATGATTAAACAGTATCTATTCAGTCGTTGGTACGGCCTGCAAAAATTGACCATGCATCTGATTTCATTGTAAATTTATTTGTACCACGGTTTGGTTATTGTAGCCTCCAAATCGTCTTTTACCACATCAGAGTCCTGGTAAAATAAACAGCGTCCTCCTCACCTCTCTTCCAGATCTTCCAGGCTATTCCTGAGCATGTGGGCTTCAACATTGAGCTCAAATGGATCTGCCAGTTGAAGGTGGGTACAGTGCTGTTCACGTTACGTGACGTGACAGAGGGGGGGGTCACACACACAGCGAGATCTTCCACTGGCGATCCCAGATGATCCCTGCTACGCTATGTCACAAATACGCCAGGCTAGCGCAGGACAGGATTTATTTCTCGAGCGAACTGTTGATGTCCAGTGTGAATATTTTCATTTTCATTTTTTATGTTTTTAAATGCTTTTTCATTGATAGGACGGCTCATGGGATGGCAACCTGTCCTCCTACTTCAACATGAACACCTATCTCGACATCATCCTGTCCTGCGTTCTGCAGAAAGGAGGAAAGAGACGCATCGTCTTCTCCTGCTTCGACCCGGACATCTGCACCATGTGAGCATGCTCAACAGAAGATAAAGGATGTCCCATATTTGATAAGGCTCCAGACACTCTGTACTATCTAGAGACACAATAACATAGATGGATTACGAGGCTTGAGACAAAGACGCATAGAAAGTAGTCTCCTAATCTCCAGACAAATCCCATTTATTGACATTATTCTGAATAAATTGCCAGAATTACACATTCATTCATTCAATCACACTGAAAATAGTCAACGTTTTAGAGAATGCATGTTTATTTAGATAATTTAGATTCTTATTTGCTGTGCAAACGCAGCATGTAAAGATTTAATTGTAAAACCAGAAACGGCTGCTGACATCTTATCTTTCTTTTTTTCCCTCAGGGTGCGTCAGAAGCAGAACAAGTACCCCATCCTCTTCCTGAGTCAGGGCATCACAGACAAGTATACGGACCTGATGGACATCCGCTGCCAGTCCACTCAGATCGCCATTAGTTTTGCCCAGAGCGAGAATATTCTGGTGAGCAGAAACATTGGAAGACTGGGTTCCCATGTTACAAAAAACAAGCATTTTAATGTATTGAAATCCGTAACTAAACCGTACACCTATATTTAGCTTGTATTAGAATGTGTTGCACCAGACTTGCACAATGGCTTCAGAGCTCTGTGGTCAGTACAAAAAAAAAAAACAGTCCACTCAGCAAACCAGTGTGCGAGCATAGCGCTGTGTCAGCTGTCTTTAAGGAATCCTACGTGGTGAACTCCACTCAGTTAATGCAGCATATCTGATCACATCCCCTTTTTGGTTTAAAGGCCACGTGGAGACATGTTTGGCTTGTTTTCTGCATGTCACATACAAATTGAACTAGTAACCACTAGTACGACAAACCCAACAAACATCCAATTTCCCTCCCCCGTCTCCTTCAGGGCATCAGTGGCCACACGGAGGAGCTGCTGAAGAACCGCTCCTACATCGCGGACGCCCAGTCCAAAGGCCTGGTGGTGTTCAGCTGGGGAGATGACAACAACGAGCACGAGAACCGGAGGAGGCTGAGGGAGCAGGGCATCGACGGCCTCATCTATGATAGGTGGGTGTTATGGGCGTGGACCACCAGTGGGCGCCGCTCAGTGTAGAACCCCCACTCTCTCGGACATGAAGTCCCTGTCAACATGCTCGGTTTGTAAAAAAACAAACAAATACGCACCTGGCCTTTCATGTTCCATAACCGTTCCTGTTATCGTGTCAGAAGCTCCAGCGTGTGCTTGTTGGGTACAGGACACGCTGTGCTTGTTGTGTCTCCTGTTTCAGCCTCGGCCATTAAGCATTCCCAACTCCGCTCCCTGTTGTATAACGGGCCGTTGCTATCGGCATCGGCTCTGCGAGGTTCGAGGTTATGTCACCGAGCCTTGGCAGACTGCTCGGCCCTTAATGAAAATGTTCTTCTTTTTTTTAATCATTTATCGAGCGCTTTGTATGTGACTGGCGCCGATGCGCTCGCGGGCTGGAAGGTTTTTCCCTCTGGGCTCGCAGGAGCTGCGTTGTCAGCCACGCTTTACGGACCCCCCCCCCCAAAACCCCCATTCTGCAGATTCCATATGTAACTTCATGTACGATCTGAAAAGCTCCAGGTTGTTGTTGTTGTTGTTGTTATGACTGTGCCTCTTTCTTACAGAATATGTGAATGCTTGGTGCCATATTTTGACTCAAGTTCTTCGGATCCGCGTAATGTCTCTGGTTCCTGGATGTTTTTGTTTGTTGGCTCGATATTTGTACAGTACTTGACTCTTCACTGGCAATGATGCTTTTGTGGAGTGGGCCAAACATGGCAGTTTGATCGGTCAGTTGCAATGTTTGTTTTTTTTCGACTAGTGTCACTCCACTTTTAACGGCCGATCACCGTTTAAATTGTGAAAGGCCTCCTGGTTTTATGCTTGGCATGATGTTCGAGACATTTAAGAGCATTTTTGAAGAACAAAAACAGAAGTGAATGCCTTTTTTCATGCATGAGGTTGTGTTATTTCAACACATTGGGCTTCTCTGTGGACCAAAGAATTATGATTATTTGCAGCTATTCAAGTTCGTAGACATTGCACTGCGAGTTCTTTGTTGGATTGAAGAGTAGTTTCACTGCTTTGATGCGAGGAAGCTGTTAGAATAGGAAGTTTGAATGGTTAGTAACAAAGTGTTCAGTTCTTGTATACAGCCTTTAACATTTTTTTTGAAAAAAGTTACCCCTCATGTCAACATCAATCAAAAGTTCCACTTCTAATATTCTTGAATATTTGTGGAGGCCTCGAACAGAGCCGTGCTCACTGTAAAGCCTCTGCTGTGCACAGCTGTGCTAAATGCATTGTGGAAGAGAGCTTTCAGCTTAGGACAACAAAGTGCAGCATTGTCCGCGCGGGGATGGAACGATCTACAGCTCACTGGGGAGGAGGTCTGCTCTACGTGGGAGTGGACTGGGAGCATGGACCTGCTGGTGACCAGTGCTGTCGGGCCGACATGAATGGAGCGGATTGTGCCGTCTCCATTGACATGGCTGCATGAATGAAATGAGCGTGATCTGAATGTTTTTTTTTCATTTGTAAACTTGCATCTTGTCCAACGGATATTCAACCATTTTTCTTTCAGCTCCATGTGAAAAATGAAAATAAGACCAAAGTTAGTGCTGACAGTGTTTATTAGTTTGACTGGATTATTAGTTAAATTATATAATATATTTTCTAATACATGTGCCATATAATGATTTGTACTAATCAGTGTGGGTTTATTACATTTTATTAGCTGAAAGTTGCTGGATCTGTTTTAATTTTGAATGACCTTTCAGGCAGTTCTATACACCAACGACATGCACCTATCTGACAAAAGATGTCTCCTCCCTCCCCCCCTTTTAGTATCTGTGAGGAGTTCGGAGAGCAGCAGAACTTCTTCCAGGTAGAGGAGCAGCACACCCTGCAGGAGGTCATCACAGAGGAGACCCGCAACAGCTCCAGCTGCTCCTGCTACTCCATCCCCTGCTCCACGGCTTCCTGCGTTGCCTCCGAGGAACGCGCCGGCAGCGTGGAGTCCGACTCCGGCCTCAGCTCCTCATGACTGACCCCCAACTCCCACGGATGACGTGTTGGAGGAGCGAGGTGGGAACGGATGGTCCAACAGAATCATGTCGGTTTGAAGATCGTTACAAGACTTCAGCTTTCTTAAACTCTTAATCACTCTGAAGAACTTGCTCACAGGAGAAGAAAATCACTTCCTGCACTCTAATCGATTACAACATCCGTCTATAGTCTCGCATCTTTACACAAGTTTTTATTTGTACTTTTTTTATCGGGGAAACATGTGCATGTTTTGCCAAACCGTAAAGGCAGCCATGTTCATGTACAATAGGGGTGAATTATTGGTCACATTGCGTGATATTTGGCTTACGTTGCATCATTTTACAATTCTCAAATTGAATGCGTTTGATATTTTACGGGTGTAAAAGTCTAACTGGAAATACATTGCATTAGGCTTCTTTTTGTTTCACTTTCTGCTGTTTTCATATTTCATGTGCATGTAGCCATTACCTTGAATGTTATTCTCATTGTCTCAAATAGCAATGATTAAAAGCACCTGATTGCTATTTTGGGTTCAGCACAGAGATAATTTGGGGAGGTGCAGGTTGCCATTAAGAAATGCCCGTGTGAGGGGTTTATTTAATTTAGAGTGGAAGCACTTCCTTGTCCTTTACATGCTGCATACTGAATGTGCTATGTTCTTTGTTCTTATATCTACTTGATTTGAGGAAGTAGAAGAATGTTTTATTCAACAGCGTGCACACAGTACATACCACAGCCTTATTGGGGGGGGGGGGGGGGGGGGATAAAGCAGGTTTGTTTGTTTTTTAAAACCACCAATACCTCACTCATCTTCGATTAGAATAGAGTTGAGATGTGTGTACAGAATGAACACGTATATCCTTCTCTCCTACGAATCCCGTTTAACTCGTGCTTTTTATTGCATGAAGGTCGTCAGCACGATACGCTCGAAACACTTCATTTGAATCTTAACATGATGTATTTATATGATGCAATGGGAATGCTGTATGTTGTTCAGAGCAAAACCAATCCATGTATTGCATACTGCTTGTGTGTATCTGTCACATCACACAATCTCTTAACTCCAAATTGTAATGTTTGAGTCATGCATGGCCTCGGTATATGTGTGAATCTGGCGAATAATGTAAACTGCCCGTCAGGACAGAAAAGTTATTGTAAATAAAATCAAAACCTATATTTGTTTATTTTGTCTTTTGGCCTTTTTTCTTTGCCATCCATTAGGGAAATTGTTTGGTTGCCAAGTTGTTTTGCTTGTTTAAGTAAATCAGAGTTATAAAACTAGGAGGTGGTCATGAAGTGGACTGCATTTTACTGAGAAGATCCATAGAACTACGTACCCTGTGTTTAAAGCTAAGCTATAAAGGAAAGCAGTCCTGTTGCTGTTTGTACAAACATTAGAGCAAGTCGTGTTTCTGAAACCGCACACTCAGCAGAAATGTACACCAGCAGTGTCACGCAGATAGTGGTTATCAGCATAAAACGGATTTATCCCTGATCAACAGCTTCTCTTGAATCACCCCGGGCCGTCCAAAGGCTGCGGGGGATAAAAGTTTGATTGGAAGGTGCAAGGTTGAAGAGGATCGCAATGAACGATTAAAGATAACGGGATACACGGTGCATTACAAGTAGTTGGGTGTGCCTAAATACTTGTTAGGGCAGATGGCAGGGTGCAATATGCAAGAAGCAACTAGTCCTGCAAAATGACTGATAATAAACTCCATACAAGACGACCTCACTTTAAAGCGAGAGGTTTAATATTTAAGAATCCTTGCTCTGATGAGCTGAGCCAGTGCCGAGACACAGTCCTTTGTGTGCATGTCGATCAGTTAAGCATTTATTATCAGCATAACAGAATACTAGAATACTAGAATACATCTGACCAGGAATACTACCTGATGGTAGTATTCCTGGTCAGATGGTAACGATTTTATGTCAGCCATAGTTTCAGCGCCCTCTGGAGTAGAGAAACAAGAGGTACACTGTTGCTTCTTAAATATGTTTTAACATAATACGATAGTAAATGTTGCGTCTTTAAGTGAAATGTAAATACGTGGTGGTTTAAAACTGTATAACATTTATATATCTATGCGAATCATATGGTATGTGCCAACGGCTTCGTGTTTACTGGGAGTTGTATTTTATTTTGCCTTGAAGCCAACTACGTTTATCACGTAAAGAACTCAATCTCCCACAATGCAACGGAACTCTGCTAAACCACTAGCTGGTGCACGCCTACGCGGAATAAACCCGTCGACTGTAATCCTCGCTGTACACAGCGGAATCCTCTGCGGTTAATTTTTTTTCCGTCTCGCCACAATTTTGTCCCGTTCAAAAGCAAAGACATGGACAACAGTGGGAAAGAGAAGGAGGCGATTCAGCTAATGGCCGACGCCGACAAAAAAGTCAAGTCCTCCGGCTCCTTTTTGGGAGGGATGTTTGGAGGGTAAGACGGCACTGCACCAAAGAACAAACCCGCCAGCGAGCGCTCACTGGCCCGCACGGCCGACCTTCACCTACACGGGCATCACGTTCATTATCGACGTGCTACTCAGCGAGATGTTGCACTAATTGTTTCAGTTAATTTTGTATTGAACTAGTGACACTCGACATAGCGTGTGTCAATGTTATGTTACGTTAGCTAGCTAGCTAACGTTAGCCGTTGGTGTCATTGTAAACTAGCTCGCGCGTCACGACTCTACCGGAAATAACGTCACTGCTAACCGTGACCGTTGGATATTACGTTAACGCTTAAGTTTACGTAACTGTTGGCTCGGGCGCCTTGCAGCAGTTGTAAACAAAATTCCTGAAGCTAACTGAGACGACTGCTGTATCACGTGATGTGACCCATTACACAGAGGCGAACCTTATTTACAAGATGTTGTTTATCTGACCGATGCTAGTAGTTAATAATCTTACGTAAATAGTTACGTGTAGGAGGATTATGGTTCCCTGCCAGCTGTCTTTACAGCGGTAGCTCTTCCTTCCTGTCCATGACTTATCTTCCAGTGACCTTTGGCAGACGGATCCTCGTTATTTCGATCCCAGTAATGTATGCCATCTTATGTTTGAATGCTTTACCGTGTCATAGAGACTGAGGAAGGCGAGGATGATGATCTTCACTCCGGGGCCCAAATGCAAAAACCAGCACATTCGGGGTTTTCTGAGGTTCTGTCCTCGGTGACCCCCCCAGATGTCACTCGTTGGCGGTGATAACTCTGTGGAGGCTTCCTGGTAATTCTGTGGCTGACCAGGCGGGGATGTGATCCCAGAGTATTATTACAGCTCATGGAGCTCCCAGGGGTCCACTTGTTGTCATGGAGGGAGGGAGATTTAGAGGGATTTATACAAACCCGTCCACCAATCAAAGCGGGGCAAGAGTGGTGATTTAACTCTGATTTTACCACAACATACTATTGACCCGTTATGAAAATGTGCACTGTATGTAACTGTGGTTTGTCTTCTTTCTTTTGTCTAGAGGACCTCAAAAAGTGGAAGAAGCCTGTGAGATGTACTGCAGAGCGGCAAACATGTTCAAGATGGCCAAGAACTGGAGCGGTGCGATGAGTTGTTTTCTACTAAAGATATGTTCCACATGTCAATTTCCACACACTTGGGAAGGGTTGACATTTTGGCACAATTACAGCAAAGCCCAACGCTTGCAAAGGTGTCACAAGTACAAAGAGAAGGTGTCACTTTGTGCATGCAATAGTGTAAGCATTGAGTGTATCGTTCTCTTCTTTCTTCTATCTTCAGCGGCTGGAAGTGCGTTCTGCAAGGCCGCGCGTCTCCATATGCAGCTGCAGAACAAGCACGACTGCGCCACCAGTTTCATTGATGCAGGAAATGCTTACAAGAAGTCTGACCCTAATGGTAAGATTTTAGCTTATGGATACACCGATGCATGAGTGAGGTGCTCTGTAAGATTTTGACAAAACTAACAGGATGTCTAACTGTCCCCTCCTCTCGCTTTTATGCTGCAAAAAGAGGCAATCAAGTGTTTAAATGCAGCCATCGATATATACACAGACATGGTAAGATGCATGTAGAGAGCGTCCCTCTATGTTCTGATTCACAGCAGTGCATATTGTGTTTTAGTCGTTTTTCAGTGGTTGAAAACATCTGGAAGTCTATCAAAGACTTGCCTGCGTTTTCTCAAGCTCCCAGATTAACGATATTTGTGCCCATATCTGCATATTCATAGCACATAAAGGTCTGTGGTTTGTTCACACTGATACTCTGATGAAATTGGATACTTGTTATTTTTTTTTAGGGGGGATTAAAAAGATCAATCTTTCCAGAAGCCATACACTACTGCTTGGCCTCGCCTCTTTGCACAGAGAATATAACGCGACATTTCCATAGACTGAAGGGGCGTCTGTGGATGAAATCAGTTAATAACGAATCCTCCTCCTCCTCCAGGGAAGGTTCACCATCGCGGCCAAACACCACATCAACATCGCCGAGATCTACGAGTCCGAACTGGTGGACATTGAGAAGGTAATATCTTACATGGTTAATACTGCCCATGATTCACTATGGGGCCTGTTTCTTTTGAGGAACACAAAACCCTATTCATGTTGTTTTTTTCCCTTTGTGAAGGCAATTGCACATTATGAACAAGCAGCAGACTACTACAAAGGGGAAGAATCCAACAGGTCAGCTCAACTCACTAAAATCTCTAAAACTCACTACTCCCCGTATCATTTAACACTCCTAACAATGAATACGCAAAATACATGACTACACATCCCTTATAGTCTGTGTTGTGTACCTTTTTGTGCTCTAGCTCTGCCAACAAGTGTCTTCTGAAGGTGGGGGGCTACTGTGCTCAGTTGGAGCAGTACCAGAGGGCCATCGAGATCTACGAGCAGGTGAGGGCTGCTCCCGCGTGTCCCGTTCTCCGTCAGCGCCGAGATGCTGACGCGTCTCTTCTCCTATTGGCCTCATTGTAGGTCGGCGCCAACACGATGGACAACCCGCTGCTGAAATACAGCGCCAAAGAGTATTTCTTCAAAGCCTCCCTGTGTCATTTCATCGTGGACGAGCTCAACGCCAGGGCGAGTTTCCACCGCCGTGGTTCACTAGATGGATTTGTGGCGGAGAGTCTGGTTTCGGAGCTTTAACGCCTCGTGTCTCCACAGATCGCTGTTGAAAAATACGAGGAGATGTTCCCGGCTTTCTCAGACTCTCGAGAATGCAAACTGCTGAAGGTAACTCGACGCTAAACGCCGTCCCCCCCCACCAACCCCACCCGCCCCCACTGTTGGGTTTCTGTGCGTGACCTACTTTTTGTCCTAACAGAAACTTCTCGATGCTCATGAGGAGCAGAACTGCGAAGCGTTCACTGAGGCGGTGAGTGTTGTTTACCCCAAGAAAGTCCTCTGAAGGCAGCACGTCCCTTTGCTTCCGCTCTCGTACTTCAGTTGGTTCCCATGTGTGTTGAGAGCGGTTAAAAAGCTGGATCTCAGGTTTCCGCTCCGTCTCGCAGGACTGCGTGTTTATGTGGAACAGTCCGAGAGGGAAGAGATCATCTACGGTCTGTTTCATACGGAGCAGTGGTAAAAACAGCTGTCAGTTCGTACCATTTCAGTGCTGCTGGAAGACCATTAACGGATCGTGCTGTGCCATTTCTTTTGAAATGATCCAGTGATGTTTAATGAATTCACGACTCAAGATGTTTCCAATAACAACGTTACAGATGGTAATGATGCCCTCTGATCGATCTCAGCCTGGTTTGGTAGTTTAAATTAAGGACTCTGTATCCAACTGCTTCCATGAGGTTGTAATTACATTTTCTGTTTGCAGGTGAAGGAGTTCGACTCGATCTCCCGTCTGGACCAGTGGCACACGACCCTCCTGCTGCGCATCAAAAAGACCATCCAGGGCGACGAAGGGGACTTGAAATGAAAGCCAGCCGGGGGTCACAAACACAGCATGCTCACACACACACACACACACACACACACACACACGGCTCTCACTGTATAGCACCTGGAGACGAGTGTCTGCTGATAACTTTGAATATTCCACTGCTCACCTCTGTGCTGTCAGATCTTTGCTTTCCCTCTGAGCACTTCTGCCTGTAGTCAGAGTGTGACCCCCCCCCCCCCCCCCCCCCGCCCTCACCTCTGTCCAGAGGATTGCTGCATACTTCCTCCTGCTCAAGTCGCTCTGGGCTCTTCAGAGCGCCACGTTGGGTTCAAACCGGTGTTAGCAGACAACAATCACTGCATGTTTTTTTACAGTTATGGTTTAACTAGTCAGATGCAGTTCAGTGGTTTTTTTTTTTTTTAATTTAGTTCTACACAGGATTATCACGTGTGGAATTTCAGAATGTATCATTTCCATTTGTTTTATTTGTCGCCCATGTCGTGATTGTTCTTAATACTAAAGTCATTACAGCCACACAGATTTAGTGTCCATTTTGTGGGGACAAAATGGACAGAGACTCTTCTTAAAGAAGGGCAATGATATGCACCAAGTGTAGACTGTTAAACGTTTGTATTAAACCCCTCACACACACACACTTAATTGTGGATCATTTCTATTAACCTTAGGATTTGTTGATGTAATAATACTTTAAATGTGTAAACCTGTACGTTGTGATTTAGTTTGCCCGTTTTGGGGGGGAGGAGGGGGGCAGCGCTTCTTCTTTTCTTTTTTTAATGAAAAAGCACTGACGTGAAAATGTGTACCCCTTATGTCCAGGGCAGTAATCTCTGGATAAGTTGCATCATTGTGTCGTGACCACTGGAGGGGTGGCTGAGCATGTCATTGTGTCTAGTAGATTAGCCTCGTTCCATTCACCAGACCAAAGTTTTTACTGAAGGGTCCGTGGCCCTGCGTATCCAGCTTCTTCCTGAAGGAGTGACAGGGGACTGTGTGCTAGTGCGAATGGACAATAATAAAGACATTATACCCCGGCTCTGCTTGTCCTGCTTTTGATGAACTGCAAAAACAGAAATCAACGTTTTCAATTCCATTTTACGCTTTTATTATCTCACATAACATAAAGTAATTTACTCTATTTTTAAAGATGGGTGCAAGCGCCTCTATATTTAACATGTCACGTGTGCATCATTTTTCGAGGGGTAGAAACAGACTGGAAAAAGTTAGTATTTCAAGTTTACTGCTACTCCATTATAAATGCATTAAATATATTTGGAGGTGAATGTATTATTAACATAGAATATCTGTTCTATAGTTTGAATTTATAGTTAATACCTACCTCATGAGGATCCTACCCCCTGTAGGATTTTCTTGGCTGCAGTAATTCTGCCTCCCTGTCACATGACCATTTTGATCCGAGGTCATTGATTGGATGTTAAAGGGCCGACATCGGATTAATCGGCTGTTGTGTTGTTCTGACATTACGAGTCTATTTAATGATCTGTGGCCAAAATAATATACAGTGTACAACATCTGTTGGAAGATTTTAAGCAGGTAGCTGCTGGCAGTTTGGAGACACACAAGTTGGTATTTTGTCCCTGAAGACAGATGTACTTCATGTACATCCAGACCAACCAGAGTCCTCAGTTAATCACCCCAACACCTTGATTATTGTCGTCTTCCGATTGACATCTTAAAGATCCAATGGAGTGTGAGAAGAATATCAAGTGTGTGTCCACGAAGCGCATAATAAATGATCCAACGCCACGTGGTCAGATCACACATTCACACACCGCTGCTGCCAAAGTATCTACATTGTACACGAAAAGCAGCCTTGAATTAGGATTTAACCCCCCCCCCACCCCCCAAGATTAAATTCTCTTTTATTTAAGAGCATTTCCTACACAGCTTGTTCAGCTGGGGCCCCTTCAGGGGGGCCCGAGGGCTCCTCCGCTGCCTTCTTGTCTTCATCACTCAGGACGTCGGCTGCTGCTGCCGCTTCAGAATCGTCGCCGATGATCACGGTCTGAATGTCAGACTCCAAGAAGGCCCCCCCCGGAGTGGCCCCCCCCGGACTGGCCTCCTGGAGGGCGGCCGCGGGCTCTGAAACCGGAGCCAAAATGGTCTGCGAGGCAGCCGCCTCCAGGACGGACGGCGCCGAGACGATCCGGATCCCGGGGAGCGGCGCCAACTCGCCGTCGGAGACGGGATCCGAGGGGGTCGGCGGACAGAGGGAGGGGGGGTCGGCGTCGGCGGCGTGGGAGAGGGAGATGGCCGATCCGTCCAGAGAGATGACGCTGGCCCCCGTGGCGTCGGTGGTCACGATGGGCTGCATCTGGGCCCCCGCAGGCATCTCCGCGTGAAACACCGCGATCCTGCCGAGGGTGTCGTGGCTCACCAGAGCGATGGCGCCCTGACCGGTCCATTCGACCGGGACCGGGACCGGGTCGGACGGCACCACGAAGGAGTCCTCCGCGTGGGTTTTATCGGCGGCGTCAGCATCCGCAGCACTTTTTCTAACCCCGCCCCTTTTCTCCTTTACTTCCGCCTTATCCGTCTTTCCCTTGGTGGGGGCTTTGGGTTTCTTGTCCTCCACGTTTCCCTCCAGCACCACGAGGTACGTTTTCCAGGGAGCATCAGAGTCGTGAATCTGAACGTGTACAAAAGAAAGAACATTATTTTTACTGGAGGGTCAAACAGTAACAATATCCCTTAGCTGATCGGGGGGGGGGGGGGGGGGGCACCTCACCATGGTGTGCCTGCGGAGGGTGGACTTGTCGGTGAAGGTGCGTCTACAAAGGCCGCACATGTACGGCTTCTCTCCCGTGTGGATGCGCTGGTGCCTCTGGAGGGCGTTGAGCTGCGTGAACTGCTTGTCGCAGTCCTTACAGGCGTAGGGACGCTCGCCTGTCGGTCAGCAGAAGGGGGGTGTGGGGGGGGGGGGGGGACGGTGTCAATCAGGGAACAGCAAGAGGAGAAGAACCGCGGCAAGAAAAGGGAGGAGGGAGCAACGCGGCAGGGATGCCGGCGGTTACCTGTGTGCGTCTTGAGGTGCTGGTGGAGCGAGTTCCTCTGAGCGAAGCCTCGGCCGCACTGCTCGCACTTGTACGGCTTGGTCCCCGTGTGGATGTTGGAGTGGTGTCTCAGGTATTCTTTAGAGGCAAAGCTTTTCCCGCACGCCTCACACATGAAGGGTTTCTCCCCTAAAAGGTGAAGGGGGGAAAAAAGCATTAAAAAAAAGCTTATTATTAGGTCTGTTTGGAGAGACTCAAGAGTTAGTAAAAAAATAAAATAAAAGCTCCAGTCTAAACTTGATAGTTCTGAAATGGTAGCCCCCCCGCCTCTCCCCCCCTCACCTGTGTGTGACCGCTTGTGATAGACCAGCATGTGCTTCTGGGTGAAGCGGGCGTCGCACTCGTCACATGCAAACGGCTTCTCTCCCGTGTGAATCCTGCACGTCATGGATTATCAACAGTTAGATCCATCATTCTCATTCTCAAGCCCTTGTTTCCAGACACGTTCGTGTTAAACGGACAGGAAACAAAAAGGTCAAATCTACCCCGTATCGTCCCCCCCCCCCGCTCCGTACCTGCGGTGCATCTTGAGGGCGGAGTTCTGGGTGAATCTGGACCCGCAGTCGCCGCACTCGAAAGGCTTGGCCCCCGTGTGCGTCCTCTCGTGCAACAGCAGGGCGGCCCTGGAGCTCATCGCCTTCCCGCAGTCGGGGCAGACGTGGCGCAGGTTGTTGCGTTCGTGTACCTGAGACGATCACTGGAAGTTATCATCACTGCAGTAACGTGGTGCTGCACACGACCTTTACTAATAGGAGGCTGGAGTTTGCTTGGCCTTCACCTGTCTTTGATGGCGGACGACGTCCTTCTTTCGCTTGAAGGACTTGGCACAGATTTCGCAGGCGAACAGCCTCTCGCTGCTGTGGACGTGCTTCTCGTGGATCTTCAGGTTGCTGCGGTTAGCGAAGGTCTGCTGGCAGTTTTCACAGCGATGGACGACGTCTGCTTTCACGCCGTGGTACGTACTGGTGGAGAGATCAGCCACAGGTTAGATAAGGTAGTCTCGTTGCTGGGAGAGATGACGAACGTGTCAAATAGCTGTTGATCAAATCAGAAATAATAATAAAAACACTGTGTGAGCTTGGAAGTAGTCCTACCTAATGTGCTTCAAGTAGCTTGTCTCATAGTGGAAAGTCCTTTGGCACTTGTTACACTGCAACTGGGCCTTGGAGGTTTTTTTACGTGTCTTCTTGGACTGTCCCTCCTCCTCATAATCATCCTCCTCCTCCTCGTCCGCCTCCTCCTCCTCCTCCTCCTCGTCCTCTGGAGAGAACAACAAGGAGTCTTCGGGATCACTGCTCTGCACACCATCCTCACATTGCCAATCATCCACATCCGATTCGGGCATCTCCAACGAAGGCGCGTGTCCTTCCTCCGCCGCAGCGCCGGTCTCGCCTGTGTCCTCGTTGGTCGCTGGCTTTCGGTCGCTCTCTCTTTTCTTCGTTAAGCGCCTCTGAAGGACGTTGCGGCCGGCCAACCTCAGTTTGAGGATTTTTCCCTGTCGTCCCTCGTCCTTCACTCCCTTCCTTGCCTTTGATCTTTTCGGAATGACTTCTTTCTCGGAGCTCTGTGGAGAGAGCCGCCGCTTAAGAGATGCCCTTTTGGGCTGCTTCTGCCCTGGGGGGCATTTCGTCTCCTGGCCACCGTGTAAACCCCCCTTTTCTGCAACTTTCGATGAAGATTTTTTCTTTGGCGTTTTTGGTAGGATTCCAGCAGTCATGGCCTCGCCACAAACCTCGGACAGATCCTCACAGTCCAACAGTTGTGCGACCGCTTGGACGTCGCCGACCTTGTCTCGGACGACCTCGACCTTACCGGTGTACACAAATTCCAAGAACTTGGAGAAGTCCCCCGAGTGCATGTTGGATAGCAGCACTTTGTCTCGGCTGGCGTCCCCAGCCAGCAGGATCTTCTTGAAGTAGCCGCTGGATGCCGCCAGCATCAACTGATGGGCCTGAAACTCCTGCACGTCTCCCTGGTAGTCCACCTGCACCGTGACGTCATTGAGCTGTCCCTGCAGCCTCAGCTGATGCAGGGAGGACAGGATGTTTTCATGGTGGGACTTGGAGGTGAGCTGGACCACTTTGAGCCCCATGATTCATTTGTGATGCTGGGGGGGGAAACAGGGGTAGTGGTGGGGTAAATTAATTTTTAATGTAAATTCTTCCGGTTTCAATCAAGTACTTACAGAAAGACTAACGTTATATTGGTTTGTTTCATCCGTCGTCGTCACACAACATCTAACATCTGATGCCTTGCTCAAGGGCTAACTCTAATATTAAGCCGCAAGGTTCGCTGGCGTTAGTTTAAAAACAATGATAATTCACCTCAATAAAGTACAGGAAAACAACCCCTCCCTCCAAATAATTCCGTTTACTTCCACGCGACGTGCTTCGTGTTTTTACTTTAATCACGCTCGGTGCTGGGGATGTGTCAATGCTAGCGTTAGCGTCCCCGACGCTAGCTAACGAGCTAAGTTGGCTAACGTCAAGCTGTCAGCGCGAGGCCAGCGGGGGTTGGCTGTGCTAAAACACGCGAGTTCGATCCCCCCGCGCGGGGCCTGCGCGAGGCTGCGTGATGCTAGGCTAGCTGGCTACGCGACGAAACGCGCGAAGCGGGGTTTCTTACCGTAAGCTCGCTAAAATGGCAGCCCTTCACAAATGCTCCCCACGGCGGAAAGTGTTTCCTGGAGAAATCGTTCCCGAAAAGCGGCACCAGTCTACTTCTTTTTTTTCTTCTTTTTTTTTAACTCCGTGACATCCGGTGCCGAGGTGGCTGACTCCGGATCCGTTCTTATCTTGCGGTCACCTACGAAGTTTGGAATGCCAAATACAACCGCTGCTCCTGGATCAGTGTTGGAAGGTTTTTACGAAAAAAGCGCATAAAAGCTAATATATTTATATCTATTTCTTTACGGTTAGTTTCACTAGCCAATTTCATTTTTCCTAACTCATCAGTTCAAACAATTTGAAAAAAAAAATCCAAACCAATAATGGTTTGCACGTTTATAGTTACAGTTCAACAGTACATCTGTAACTAGGATAATCAATTTCACCTCCTTTGTCGAGCCAAAACGAAGACCCTGTGTTGTATTCGGAAGTCGTTGAGCAGGGTAAGTTATAAAGCCATCGTGGCGTTTTTGTCAGTATTATTGAAATGTAATGGCGTTACCGTAACTCCAACACCAGTGTTCAGTGTGAGTAATGCTACGTCACGACCGCACGGGGGCGCCACTGCGCAGCGGGATCCACGCGTCGTTCACAGCCAGTGTTGATTTTAAAAAGCAGATTAACCTGCATCTTTAACATTCAAATCAGCATTTCATTCTGCATGCCGAGTTTTATGACAGAATTCTCTCACTAGTAGTCATTATGTATGAAACCAGTCGCTTAAATAGTAGTGCTTTAGTAACTACCCGTTACTACATGCATACATACTTACCCGTATGTAAGGTGTGTTAAATTTGCATTATGAGTGCTTCCAAAAATTAGAAAGAAAAAAAAGGGCTACACACTGAAGGATTTAGGCTTATTATTTTACATTTAGACTAGTAAAAAATTCTCCACACAGTTGCCAAAGTATGCTGTCGTTCCAAAGGTGAATGGAAAGCTACTTGAGGATTCACCAGGGTGCTGTTCTGCAGCAGCCAAGGTTTCTTTTTTTTTTCTTCCAGAGGAAATCCATATACCTTACATTTGTCTTAATGAATTCTGCAAGCTAGCAATCTGCTCTCTTCCGGTGACTCATGCTGCTCTCCGAGCCGAAAGCTCTGCAGACTTCGGCTCTGACCTGGAACACTGTGTTCGCCTGGCTTTTATTACAGTGCTCCTCTGCGCACACACACACACACGCACACACACACACACGCACACACACACACACGCACACACACACACGCACACACACACACACGCACACACACACACACGCACACACACCCACACGCACACACACACACGCACACACACACACACACACACACACACACACACGCACACACACACACGCACACACACACACACACACACGCACACAGTACCAGTCAAAGATTTTGGACACATTGTCATTGAATTAAATGAGAAAATGTGTCCAAACTTTTGACTGGGACTGTACACACACGCGATGCCATGTTTTAAGGATTACACGTTTCATAAAATTGGTCCCTCCTGGTTGAACTTAATATTTGAGGACACAACATCTGCACATGTAAATGATTTGTGACTTGTGTGCTCATGCGAATCATCAAGTATTTGCATAGATATTGATATGATTCAAGTCGTACCATGAAAATAAGCCTAGAGTTCATTGGCAGACTGAATTACCATGCAAATTAATGCGACTAGCGAAACAAATTGATTCTCATTATGTTGCCAATAATGCAAGACATTAGACATAAAATCAGAGGTCCAAAAGCTTTTTTTCCCCCATTTCTGAATAAAGGACTCTGTGGTCTGGCTCACAGAGACAAAAAAATTATGAAATATCAGCTAAATTCGTTATTGCACTTATGACCCCCCCCCCTCCTCCCCCCCCTGCATGCTCTACTGTGACATATAACAAGTTCAGCGGGGTTCTGACCCTGAGGATGGCAAACATCCAGCCTCAGTTCGAGGTCGGTGTCATCACGCCGGAGATACGGACACGAGGTCGCGGCGTGCGACCAAGTGGACGAACGTACGCCGCCTCACCCGGGAAACCACGGAAGGTCAAACAGCCGTTCCTCCTCCCCGGGCGGCGCCACCGGCCTGGTTGACTTTTTTTCCCCAAATGACTGCGGCGCCTCTGCGTGGGAACGACCCCGCTGATGCCGTCATCGCGGCGAAGACGGGGCGCTCTCAGACCCAAGGCCGGTTTTAATCTGAGGCACACACACACACACACTCCGTAAAGAAAACACCACCGGATTGTGGAGTTCTGCGGCGGCGGTTGTGGCGTCCGACGGGCTTTTGATTCGGACGCAGCGAGGAGGGCCCCGGCGCCGGGGGTCAGCGGGACCGTCTCCTCGGCTTCTTTTCAGAGGGCTGACTCACCAGCAGACCAAACACAACAACATGGCGGCTCCCAGAGCAGGAAGAACCGCGGCGTTCCCCTTTTGGTGCTCGATGTGGACTCGGCCAACAGAAGAACGTCTTTCATCCGTTTACTGGCTCGTTCACAAGGAATCAGCAGACCTGCTTTTGTCTCTCAAGCTCCTATGTTGACACCAGGATGCACTTTATTGATTTCATGCAGATTTGCAGGGCCGGGGGGCGGGGGGGGGGGGTTAGTCGTTCTGGTGAATAAACATGCTTCTCCAACCCCTGACACTTCAACTTAACTTCATTCTCCCGCTGCTCCGTTCCCTTTTCCCCCCCCGCTGGCCGGGCGCCACGCCACATTCAGCGGCTCCAAAAATGTCCCTGGAACCCCCCCCAAAAAAAAAAAACCCCAATGTAACACGAGGACACGAGGGGGGAAACCAGTGATTCACAGGAATTGCAGCGGGATCTCTGTGCCGCTGATGTGGAAATGTGCTTCTCTTGTGCCCTTTGACTCCCTTTAGGGCCCGTTTGGTGAATCGAAGCCACTGCGCGCCGCGTGATTGGTTCAGATAATCATCTCGTCCGTGTGGACAATCTGGGTCTCTCACTTTTCACTTCACGGCGTATCGCAGCAAAGCACTGCGCCGCGGGGGCGGGGTGGGGCAGGGTGGGGGGGGGGGGGCACGCTCGAGTTGATGATGGCGTCCGTCGTCTCCATTTCATTAAATTTTTTCTCTGCCTCGTTCTCTTCTGGTTTTGGAAAAACAGTTTCCTCTCATTGACGAGAAGATACGAGGCATTTCAGAGGTGAAATTACTTTCCAAGAGGCCTCTGACTCGCCGTCTCTATTCCCAGTGCCCCCCCCCCCCCCCCTCTCTCTCTCACCCCTCCTTCACTCGTCCTTGTGCGTGTTCTATTGTAACTGTATACAGCACTTAGCACTTCAGACACACAGAGAAACGCGGCACAAGGACTCTCGCCGCGCTCAGATATAGACTTTTACTGCCCCCCACCCCCCCCCCCCCCCCACAGGGAGGCCTGCGGGGGCGCTCGCATCGCGTTTAGCCCGCACCGAAAAATAGAACGCGGCGGCGTGAGGGTGGACCGGGCCGGAGACCGGTGGGAGTGAACAACGATGACTCACAAAGTCTGTCCCTTTTTTTTTCTTTTTTATAAACATGTGACTTTCGCAATCTGTAGCGCGCCGAAACAGGTGGTCTCACCTCCGCGGAGCGTCCCACAATGCAATGCTCTGCCAGACTGTGCCGTCCCACAACCTTTCCTGGAGAGATGGATCCCCAGGAGCAACAATCCCTCCCTCCCTCCCTCTTCCTTCCTTCCTTCCTTCCTTCCTGCTGCCCTCGTGTCCTCTCCTTGGCTTCCGTGGATTGCATCACTCGTCTGCCTGCTGGCCCCCTCCGCTCGGACCCTTTAATCACATGTGGCGCGCGCACAAGAGAGGAGTGCGCACACACACACACATTGAAGGCACCCTCGTCCGTCCCTCGTTCTGGATTTTGTGGCTTCAGTTGGAATTTTCTGGTTGGTTTGAGAGGAGGATTGTGGAGGCTTTCCAGCTGCCCTCCGAAAGAACTGGCTCCTCTCGTTCTCCCCCCCCCCCCCGCCCCCCTCGTCTCTGTTCCTTCCTTTCCTCCACTCTCCCCCCCTCCCTCCCCACCGCTTTCACCAGTTCGCCCTCAAGGTCAGAAATATCCTGTGGTTTAGGCCTCGATCCCCTCGGATAATGTGCCTTTGGCTGCCTCCCTCCTTCTGTCTCCTGCTTCCTCTCAGTCCCACACACACACACACTGACTGTTAGCATACCGCAATACACTAAGCATTCCCATACAGGAAACACATGCTGGGATCAGCATAGGCGGGTCTGCACACACACACACACACACACACCCCCTCATCCCATCTCTTAACAACCAGAACAGAGGAAAACAAACGGATCACGGTCCTCTTGTCCCCAACGCCGAGACGTCCTGCGTCTTAAATTCTGATGCTTCAGAGTGTCGACCCTCAACTGTCCTTGCGGCAGACGTGAGCCTTCACCCGTTCTCCGGGGGGGGGGGGGGGGGTTGCGCAACCTGGCGGCGGCCCGGCGCTTGTGCAGCAGCGGGAGCCCCGAGATGACCCCAGTTCCACCCGTCCCCAAAGTCCCGGCCGGATTGAGGAAAAAACAAACCCTAAACTTCGCACCCACTCTGCGGACCTGCTCGGCACGCCGCTCACATCTGCTCACGCATCTGGGGCCCTTCGAGCCGAGTCCATCGCTTTCACGGACGGGAGTCTTTTATTTTTTGTTGTTTTATTATTTTTTTTACAGGATTCCGCCGTCTCGCCCAGTAAAATAAACCGCGAATGGCTGGCGAGGATCGCTGCACCCGGGCCGCTCCGTCTCGGCCCTGTTGACACAACGGCTCGAGGAGGATCGCTTTTTCAAACACGGGGGTTGCCTCCCAGAAAGGTACGAGCTCTCCATTTTCCCTGGGCAGCCTCCCAGAAGGAAAAGGAGACCACAGGCAGGGGGGGGGGGGGGGAAACACCTTTTCGCCAAATGAGTCCCGGCAGGGCAGAACCGGGTCGAAACCCGTCCGGTTTCACTGTTGTTTTTAGGCGCACAATGGAGTGTGATTGTGGTGCAGGGCGAGAACGTGCAGGAGGTGCTTTTGCTGCGCGGCTTCTGGGGAATCCGACTCGCGAGGCAAGACGTTCCTCCGCCGCCCCGTTCCCGTCTCGCCGAGAGAACAAAACGCCAGTCTCGCCACCGTTTTACCTCTTTGTCGAGAACCTCGCTCTCCTTCCACATCCCCTCCGAAATGTCCAAAAATGGAGACGACGGAGGAGAAAAAGCAGGGGGAGGGGGGGGATCTGACATGCTGCTCCGGCGCTGAGACCCATGACGGACACGCATTCACCAAGACGTCTACGTGAGGTGTGTGAGGGAGACAGACATGAAATGAGGACTCTGGTCTCTGACACACACACACACACACACAGTCCTCTGTGTCTCCTTCTCTCGGCTGAGTGGAGTCACGGGACCGAGGCTGCGGCTCGGCCAATTTCCTCCCAAACGGGGCCCGGCGAGGGACTCTCTGCAGGGCGGCCATCTCTCATCGGTGAGATCATCGGCTCGGCATCGCGTTAGGAAAACGTGCGTTAGCGTAACAGCAGCATTTCCTCCCTCAAGGCCTTTAGACAAACCCGGGTAACGTGCAGGATGAACTAAACTAAACCAGCCCAACCACGTCGTTGTGGTACATTTCAGACTTTACGAAGCTCCTCCAAGACCAGAGAGGATTTCACAGACTGAGCTTTATTAATTGAGTGAACTGATCAGTATGTGCCTTCAATGAAATGCCCCCCGATGCCTATTCCAGCTTAGTTATTTTCTATACTCATGCACATCTGTGATGTAAATCATTTTTTTGTAACAAGCAAACATTAATTAACTCGGGTGGATCTGTTGCCCCGGGGGGGGGGGGGTCAGTTCAATCATTGTCGGTGCAGTTTGGGCCCGTGATGGAGTGCAGTGACGAAGGTTCTCCGTGAGATTAGAAGAGGTGCTTGACCTCCTCTAAGAGGCCATCTGCACGCCGGCGTGCTGCACGTCGCTGTGGTGAAACGTCCGAGCATCCTTACGTTGTGAATGCATGTGTCTTTAAGGCAGTAGCAGAAGAAGTGTGTGTGTGTGTGTGTGAAGAGGGGGGGGGGGGGGATATAGGGGGGGTCGGAGGGGGTCACCTTGACTTTGCCACTGCAGTGCAAATCAGTAAGTTAGGGAGGGGAATCTTTTTCCCATTTGTCTAGCGAGTCTCACATCAGAGCACAGAGAAGCAATTTAACGTCCCAGCGTTGCACAAAGTACACAAGCTGCATTCATAACGCCCCCCCCCTCCCACCCCCCCGTCTCCCCACGCTGCCTTCCTCCTCTGTGTGCAGCAGCGACGAGAGACGGGGGAGGCACAGGTACACGGACAGACTGATCCCGTCTTCTGCCTCATTAGGGAGAAACGTCGTGTTCCCGGCGATGCCGGGTCGCCATGGAAACCCAGCGGCATTGTCGCAGACTGTTTCCGCCCGTCGATCTGTGTCTCCACATTCGCTCGTCGTCATGGACACTCAGACCCCCCCCCGATACGCCGCGGCTGCTATGACTCATACACATCTTCTTGGGTTGGTTTTTTTGGGGGGGGGGGGGGCATCTGGAACAAAAGATTCCGCGTGCATGCACACTAGATGGGATGCACGCAGGTAAACACACACATGCTCCAGATGTTCTCATGAACCGTATTTTTGACATCTGTTAAGCAGCCCACGCAGCTACAGAGACCTTTAGGATGCAACGGTTTTGCCCTCATTTTTTCCGTAACGTGACAGATGTGCACCGCCCCTCATTATATACATCAGGTAGATTAAGGGCTTTAATCGCTCTTTTAGTCCCACAGATCGGCTGATGTGCTCAGTGAGTTTCGCCCCCGCTTATCTAGGCCACCAGATGTCAAAAATCTGGGACCTTGTGGAAAGTCCGAACGGCGGCCGCAGGGAGGGGAGATGACTGATTTCCAGACGTGGAAATGCGGAGAGAAGGCGCGCGGAGGGGTGGTGAGCGAGACGAGGTGCTTCAGGTACACACCGGGTGTTTTCTGTTTGAGTCAAAGAGGAGCGCAGCTCACGCAGGACACACAATCGCACACACACACACACACACACACACACCCTAAGGTGCAAGGTAGAACAAAGTGATGAGTGACCCAGTGTCTCATCTTTCTCCTGCCAGCTGTTTCATCAAAGCCTCTCATCTGGCACCTCTTCATGTGACTGCCTGACATGCACACACACACACACACACACACACGCTTGTCTCTTGGTAATTTATCTCTCCTGCCAGCTCGATCGGGCTGCTTATCTCTCCCATCTTTTTCCTGACATGGATGTACGCCCCCCCCCCCCCCCCCCCCCCCCCCCCCCCCCCACTCCGTTGCTGAACCACATGTGGCTTAGCGGCGTTCTCGGGTCCGTGTATGGATCTGAAAGCACGCTGAAGACATGCGTGTCAGACCGAAAGCCTTTAATCGTGACAATCCCTCCGCTGCAGCATCTCTGTCCTGCCGACAGGTTCCATGTTAACGATTCTCACTCGACCCACACGCCAACGTTCCTGTAGCACAAAATTCTAATAATTTACATTGAGGGAAAAAAACAGGACCTTGGAGTGACTGGCTGCTGGAGACACAGATGCTAAAACACGAAAGACAAGCTGTCCTGCAGCTCATTGAATCTTCGTTGCAGAATCTCTTAGCAAAGAGTCATTTGTGCAAACGAGGCCCTTGTTGGTCGCCACCAATATTCCGATTCCTCAAAATGAACACCACATGGCTGGCAAATCCCGGCTTCTGAATCACATGTGCCGCTGGTTTCCCATCCACGGCTTTGCTTCGCGGTTGCATGCTCCAAAAAAAGTTAAACATATCGGCCGTCGATGCTTCAAGCTGCCTCATATTTGGTCTAATCTCTGCCATCTCGAGGCCTTTTTCCAGTTCAAGCTGCGTTTGTGCACAAAGGAATGGATTCATTGCAGAAATCGGACTCTTATCGAATTCTTTTTTTTAGCAATGTTCTCATTTCATCAAGGTAAAAATGTTCTTTTAAAGCAATGCGATCATTTAGTCATCTGAATATCTCAGCGTGACAAAACGACACGCTTCCCGCCTCCATGCATGTGTGCATTCTGTAGCGTGCACACATGCATGTGCAGAAATTCAGAGTGTGTAACGGGAACGGGCTAAAGAAGGGCCCGCATCGCTAATCCAATGCATTAATTGAACTAATGAGGCGTGAAACCGGCCCGTTAACGTCACTGATTGCAACGTGCGGTGGGGGGGGGGGGGGGCACCCAAAGAGTCCTGGACAGACTGCAGCGCTGCATCGCTGATGAGCTTCCAACCAGCCAGCCGCTCCCCTGCTAACCAGCCCCGTGTGTGACTCATCATGGAGGGGCATGTGATCGCTGCCTCAATGCACTCACACACACACACACACACACACACACTCACACACACATGCAAGTGCAGTCCCGTTTATCTGCAGGGGGGGGGGGCTTCCCTCTAGTGCATCGTTGAGAGATTCCTGACAGGCACACGGGGAAGAAGGGAAGTCCTTTGTGTCTCCTGAAGAGGTTTTCGTTGGCACAGCGAGGGGACGTGTGAATGCGAGCGTGTCGTCTCTCTCTTTTTTTTTTTCCTTCTCCCTGCTGATGAGGGAGGGGTGAGTCATCCGGACGGAGACCCCGTGGAAGACCGGCAGGTTGGTGACTCACCCCGCTCCCCAAAAACAGTGTGTGTTCCGTGCACATTCACATACGTGTGCATACGGTTCAGCTTATTCATAAATGCATGTTTGCATCTCAGCATTAACGAGGGCTTATGCAAACACCTGCTATCACTGAAAGGATGTGTTTTAGAAGGGGGTCCTATGGGTAGCCAACTTGCTTTGAGCTGTTTTTGTTTGTCTTCCTGCAGACTGGGTGCAGAATCAGAGGAACCCCACAGGGAACTGTTGACTCCATTAACCAGACTGACACTCGCCTCAGCCGCCTGAAACAATACGAGCGGCACGGTGCTTCTGACGTGAAATGTATCACAGACTGCATCTGCAAAATGTGTCGTTATAAAGGATTATGATATATATATATATATATATATATATATATATATATATTTCTACATGCATACCTATTACAAACTGAATGATAAAGCAGAGCGACATGAATGTGACGATGAATGATCATGACGAACAGGAACACATTGATTAGGAAGCGTTGCCGTGTGCGGTTACAGCCGCCCCATCTATCGCTTCACATCTACATGATTGATCAGCCCGGCTGATGATGAGGCCGTTATCCAGAGGAGACAACAGCGAGATCATTAATCAGTGTGTGTGTGTGTGTGTGTGAGAAACAAGATGTTGGGTGTCTTTTTGAAAGGTGAAGGCACACACACACGCACGTTTGCTCTCCCGAGGGTCACCTTGAGGCGGCAAATTGGCTTCGGTTGGTTTGGAGGTCTCCCTCCCCCCGAATTAGCCGGGCCGATGCATCCCTTTGAAAGTCTGAAGTCGACTCTTCTCCCCAAAACGCGTTCCTCTCCTTCTTCGCTTCTCCTCCCCGCCGCCTCCCTCGTCTTTTTGTGTTTACTCTCGTTCATCGTTTCCCTCTGTCGTTGCCATCTTATCTTTGTCTCCTCTTCCCCTCCTCTCACTCACTCCCATCTTCCTCTCAGTGGAAAGTCGCATTCACTGTTTAGCTCATTCGGGCTTCTCTTATCGTCGCGCCGGATGAGCTGGTTTTCCTGGATGATATGCAGGAACCTGCAAGAAAGTGCTCTCATTTGGGGAGGAATAACATGTAGCCCAGACCATTAATTCCCCCCCCCCCCCGAAAGCAACAACGTTGTTTTTCTCCATGAATGACAATGAGCTTCCACTTCACGCGGAGACATTAGCATCTTGTGGCTGTCGTCTGTTTGGCATCTTGAGAAAAACGGCTACTCAGAGTTCTGTATTCTGCATGAGACCTGGGCGATATATTCATGGTCTTTTCACAATACTGCGAGAACTCAGCCTTTTGTTTTGGTCATTTTCACGTGCACCTTATTTAATTAGAATCAGAACTATTTACTGTTGCACATACGAGGAATGTTCACTACTTTTTCCCTGTGTCATTTCACATTATTACACATAACTTTATTTCTGAATATGTGTGTATTACTTGGGTTGTTACCAACATCTGGTGAAAATCTCATGTCGATGGCTCCTTTTGAAATATATTTCCTGGGAAAAATGGTGACGTGTTCAATCGCAGCGGCCTCTTTCATCAAGAACAAGCGGATCCTCATCTCTTGTTTTGCCACCGGCTGCGTTGGCATGGAAACCCCAGCAGGCAGGTGGGGGGGAGGGGGAGGGGGGGGACACTGTGGTCGATCGGGCAAAATCACGTGGGGAGTAGAGCAAGCGGAGGCCCACACACGTAGACGTGCGCACCTTTAAACTCGCGTCACAAAGTAAAGAAACCCCTGACCCGTTTCACCAGCAGCCCCCCCCCCCCCCCCCGGAAGAACGAGCCCCCTTTCTTTTGCACAACACGCTCATGTTGCAACACGCGCCGCTAAAGGGATCAGCCACTCGGGTCGGTGCAAGAGCTTTTGGAGCATTGCATGAGGACTGTTTTGTATCCACTCTCCCTTTAAAACCGCATATATATATAGAAACGACACAGGGAGGTGGCTGCTGTTAAATGGGCATGCGGTGCTTCCCCGCTGGTGATGCTGGGGGGGGGCGTTACGAGGCAGGAAGACGGCCTCCTGCGTCCACGAGAAGCCCGGGCAGCGGTGACTCGCGTCCGGGGGAGGGAAGCAAACAGGACGTTCGGAGGAGGGAGGAAGTGGGGAAAAGGAGATTAAGAGGAAAAAAAACCGCGCGCTGGACAAAGATTCCCTGCTTTGCTCCGCCGCCACGTCTGGGTGACCTTGTAAAAGTGGCCGCAGGGGCGACGTGATCCAATAAAAGAGCACGTTCACTGCAGCAAAGTCTGCTAAGTTCGCACCGCGAAGCAACTTTTTTTTTTGCAATTAGCAGTGAACGGTGACACGAGTGATGTAAAGATTTAGGAGGAATGCGCACGCAGACGCTCTTTGGAGTGTGTCTGGCTGCCTCTCCTACGTGGTGCAGGGCTCAGTTACATCACTCTTCAGAGAACGGAAGCTCAGATTACAGGAAAAGGCAAACACAGGCCTCCGGGGTCGGCGCGTGTGTGTGTGTGTGTGCGTGCACTTGCTATCCCTGCTCGCCCTTCTTATATAACGAATCAGAACGCCCGACGCGCTTTTTTTCCCCCTCCCCTGGATGCGGTTTCGTTCGGGTTCAGGTTTCATCATTCAACTCGACACACACACACACACAGTTTTCGGGGCTGTTTGTACAGTCGAGATTTGGCCGATGGGGGTTCGTCGCTGAGATTCTCCTCGTTACCGTGGTGGCAAACGCTGGCATTCCACCCACACGTGTTTCGGTCGTGTTGACACAACGGCTCGCGACGGCCGCAAACTCGCGTATTTGCGGCGCCAGCGTGAAACAGAAAAGGAAACGTCCATGTTTATGTTGGCGCTCCTCGTCTCACCAGCAGATCCCGAAGGTTCCGTTAGCTGCACGAATCCTTCCATCCAATCCATCATCTACTCTCAACTAGTGCTGGAATCGCTCTCGCAGTTTGCAGGTTTTATATATTTTACAGCAGTAAACCACTGCGTGTGATGTTAAATAAGTGCCGTAATAATTAACAATACCAAATGGATTACGCGAGCGCATGCTAGCATGCTCTAGCTCATGCTACGCTAGCTCCCGAAGGTTCAGTGTGAAGGACGTCGTTGTTCCTCTATTAGATTTTTCTTTTTCTGTGTCAATCATTAGCTGGAGAAGCAGATCAGATGTTCGCCACCAACATGTTTAATCTGCGCAGAAGAGAATGCGTCATTTCGCAGAGAGAAGAAGCAGTTTGAAGGGTTTGTGGTGAGTTGTCTCCAGTGGTGCCGGGTGGATTAATGTTTTTTGTGTTGGAGGGAGGGGGGGGGGGGGTCTTCTTCACAGGCTTTTTGTATTCGCTGAACGTGAACCCGGAGCTTGGAAAATGTAATCTGGAAGTGTTTGTTGCCGTTGACATTTTTCAAATGTCATTTTTAATGCTTTGAGCACCGCAAACCAAATGTCCTTCACCTTTGTCGTGTTGTAACGAAAGTCTCGGATAAAGTTTGACAAACAGTCACCCCCAAAACTCCCCATGTGGTCAGTGTCAGGGTTTGGTGCTGGCGCAGGCGGAAGCAGGACTCAAGTGCAGAGGTTCGCGATCAAGGTGCTCTTTATTCTTAGACAAACCAACAATAACGTGCTCCAACGACGAGTGACACATAGACAATGACACGACAAAGGACAGCAGGCACACAGGGCTTAAATACACAAGGGAGGTGCAGGTGATTGGACACAGGTGGAATCAATCAGGCAATCACAGGACAAGGCAGGAAGTGAAGTTACCCAGGAACACAAGAGACATGAAAACTACAAAATAGAACAGGAAGAGAGACCAAACCGTGACAGAACCCCCCCCTCAAGGACCGAATTCCAGACGGTCCTAAAGGGGGGCAGAACCATGAAAATCAGACAAGGGGCGGGAGGGTGGGGACCCGACAGCTATGGTCCGGCGGCCTGCCGGGGCGGCGGCCGGGCGTGGGGTGCTCAGGGGGTCTGCCGGGTCGGCGACCGGGCCTCGGGGTCTCGGGGGGTCTGCCGGGTCGGCGACCGGGCCTCGGGGTCTCGGGGGGTCTGCCGGGTCGGCGACCGGGCCTCGGGGTCTCGGGGGGTCTGCCGGGTCGGCGACCGGGCCTCGGGGTCTCGGGGGGCGCCGGGCGGTGCGGCTCCGGCGTCGTCGTGGCGTGGGGCGCCGAGCTGTGCGG
This sequence comes from Pungitius pungitius, assembly GCF_949316345.1. Lineage (NCBI taxonomy): Eukaryota > Metazoa > Chordata > Actinopteri > Perciformes > Gasterosteidae > Pungitius > Pungitius pungitius. The sequence continues at coordinate 2,168,492 of NC_084919.1, read as the reverse complement.
CTCCGGCGTCGTGGTGGCTTGGGGCGCCGAGCTGTGCGGCTCCGGCGTCGTGGTGGCTTGGGGCGCCGAGCTGTGCGGCTCCGGCGTCGTCGTGGCTTGGGGCGCCGAGCTGTGCGGCTCCGGCGTCGTCGTGGCTTGGGGCGCCGAGCTGTGCGGCTCCGGCGTCGTCGTGGCGTGGGGCGCCGAGCTGTGCGGCTCCGGCGTCGTCGTGGCTTGGGCCGCCGAGCTGTGCGGCTCCGGCGTCGTCGTGGCTTGGGGCGCCGAGCTGTGCGGCTCCGGCGTCGTCGTGGCTTGGGGCGCCGAGCTGTGCGGCTCCGGCGTCGTCGTGGCTTGGGGCGCCGAGCTGTGCGGCTCCGGCGTCGTCGTGGCTTGGGGCGCCGAGCTGTGCGGCTCCGGCGTCGTCGTGGCTTGGGGCGCCGAGCTGTGCGGCTCCGGCGTCGTCGTGGCTTGCGGCGCCGAGCTGTGCGGCTCCGGCGTCGTCGTGGCTTGCGGCGCCGAGCTGTGCGGCTCGGGCGTCGTCTTGGCGTGGGGCGCCGAGCTGTGCGGCTCCGGCGTCGTCTTGGCGTGGGGCGCCGAGCTGTGCGGCTCCGGCGTCGTCTTGGCGTGGGGCGCCGAGCAGTGCGGCTGCGGCGTCGTCGTGGCGTGGGGCGCCGAGCAGTGCGGCTGCGGCGTCGTCGTGGCGGGGGGCGCCGAGCAGTGCGGCTGCGGCGTCGTCGTGGCGGGAGGCGCCGACCCAACCCCTGGCCCCACCCCCCCTTCAAGGACCGACTTCCAGGCGGTCCCAAGAGGGTGGGAGGGAGGGGTCATGGTCGGGGGCCGTGGGGACGGGGCTGGAGACTGGAGTCTTGGGGCCGGAACGGGCGGAGACTGGACTCTGGGGGCCGGAACGGGCGGAGACGAGACTCTGGGGGCCGGAACGGGCGGAGACGAGACTCTGGGGGCCGGAACGGGCGGAGACGAGACTCTGGGGGCCGGAACGGGCGGAGACGAGACTCTGGGGGCCGGAACGGGCGGAGACGAGACTCTGGGGGCCGGAACGGGCGGAGACGAGACTCTGGGGGCCGGAACGGGCGGAGACGAGACTCTGGGGGCCGGAACGGGCGGAGACGAGACTCTGGGGGCCGGAACGGGCGGAGACGAGACTCTGGGGGCCGGAACGGGCGGAGACGAGACTCTGGGGGCCGGAACGGGCGGAGACGAGACTCTGGGGGCCGGAACGGGCGGAGACGAGACTCTGGGGGCCGGAACGGGCGGAGACGAGACTCTGGGGGCCGGAACGGGCGGAGACAAGACTCTGGGGGCCGGAACGGGCGTGGGTCTTGGAGCTGGGGGCGTGGGTCTTGGAGCTGGGGGCGTGGGTCTTGGAGCTGGGGGCGTGGGTCTTGGAGCTGGGGGCGTGGGTCTTGGAGCTGGGGGCGTGGGTCTTGGGGCCGCTTCGGGCGGAGCCGGGCGTCGCTGGCGCCGTCGCTGCCGCCGAATGCGGAGGTCCAGGGCGTGGGGGTCGTACCTGGCCTGGAGGCGGGCGGCCAGCTCCAGCACCTGCTCCCAGCGTGCGCTGAGGACCGGGGGCTGGACGCTGGCCTCCATTGGCGAGACCCAACCTGAGTCTGGAGAGGGGCGAGGGTGGTGACTGGAACACCGCCCGGAGCCTGCTGGCGAGCCGTGGTTGGCCTTACGCCGGGCAGCCAGCTGCACGCTGCGTGGCCCACCCAAGGCCAGACGGGTTCCCCAAAACGGGTTCTCAAAATCGTCCTCTGCGGAGTCCTCTTTTGGTCGTGTCATTCTGTCAGGGTTTGGTGCTGGCGCAGGCGGAAGCAGGACTCAAGTGCAGAGGTTCGCGATCAAGGTGCTCTTTATTCTTAGACAAACCAACAATAACGTGCTCCAACGACGAGTGACACATAGACAATGACACGACAAAGGACAGCAGGCACACAGGGCTTAAATACACAAGGGAGGTGCAGGTGATTGGACACAGGTGGAATCAATCAGGCAATCACAGGACAAGGCAGGAAGTGAAGTTACCCAGGAACACAAGAGACATGAAAACTACAAAATAGAACAGGAAGAGAGACCAAACCGTGACAGTCAGATACTTCGAGGCAAATATCAATGTTTTTACTAATTGGTAATCTCTAACCCTCAAATTAGCTTTCGTTGGATCAAATGTGACATTTCACACTCCAGAATAAGACATTTTCCCACGGATATCATAAGAATAGTTTCCACGCGTTGGTGCGCTGACTCGATTTCTTGCAAAACTGGGCCAACATCCCACTTGATTTAAGGAGCTTGGAGGAGGAAAAACACACACACACACAAGGTGTAGTTTTTCTCAGCAAGGATTCATAGAACATTACAGTCTCTAAAGATTCCGACTAGAACAGCAAGTTCTGCTCCTAATTAGTTTAAGAAATGGTGCACTTTCGCCCTCCGGCTTTAATAGAATCAGATTGAGACACCGTTACTCTCACGCTGAACTGAGCTGTACGGCACGAGTTCACTGGAGTCTGAAGGCTAATACACAGGGGGGGCGGGGGGGGGGGGGGGGGGGGGGGCAGGACAGAAGCCCCCCCCCCCCCCCCCCCCCCCCTTTAGTGGCTACAGATTAAAGTCACACAGGCCTGGAGAAGAGTCTCCTCCGTTCACTTCCTATAATGCAATTCAGCGAGGTGACAATAATGTGGCCCAGATGCAAAACCTGCTGGCCGTATGCAGAACGCAGGCACTCAACTCTGGGGGGGGGGGGGTTTGGTGGTTGGGGGGGGGGGGACCAGATAAGATGGCAGGAGAGCTCGATGACGGTTGATACCAAGAATTCTAATTTCAGTTCTGTGAATCTTTTCATAAATCCCGAGGAGGGATAGTCATCCGTACAGATCCTTTGAGTGTGTTTTATTCCCCCCCCCCTGCCTGCCACTCCCCTGAATTATGATTATGCTTGTTTCAAATTGATGTAGTCCCCCCCCCCCCCCCACCCGCTCTCCTTACCTCCGTCTCTCTGAGTGTGACAGCCGCCATGACTCACACTGATGCGCCGCCACTCTGTTCCCCGCTTTTCCACCAAAACATCACAGGTATCATGGAGGAGGGGGGAGAGTAATAGAGGAGAGGTGGGGGGGGGTGGATTGACAGAGCCATGCTGGAGGAAGACAGAGATAAACTCTGACTTTCAGCTCTCTCGGGTGAATAATCCCCAGACGAGACGGAACGAGAGGACGGGGGGGGGGGGGGGGGGAAGTGGATGAAAGGCTGTCTCTCCTGGAGGAGCGCTGTCATGTGACGTGTGAGCCGAGGGGGGGGGGGGGGGGGGGGGGGCGGGCTCTCTTAGCAACGGGGACGGGGCCGCTGAGCTGCGGCCTCTGAATCTGCACACGGCACGTGCAACAAGTACGCTGGTCATTTAGCTGAGGCTCTGTGGGGGGGAGGGGGGGGGGGGCAAATAGAATGCGCATGTCTTCAGTTTAAAATCAGCATATTTCTGAATTGGCCTTCATTAATCTCCTGTCTGAAACGGCCCAGCCGGCTCTGACTGAGACGGAGATCTGGTTCCCCTGCTGCAAAGGTACCTCTAAAGCTGTAAATTCTAATTATATGCAATCTGATTGACTCCATAAATCAAATCTCTTTAATTAAGATAACTAGACCGCCTTGTCTTATTTCACAGATTCTAGCCCAGACACACACACACACACACACACACACGTCACGTGCACCAAAAAGTGGGTGCACCGCCGCCGAATCCACTCGCCTCCGTGCAATTTCTCAACGTCAAATGATGTAAATCTATGTAAAGTTTACGCAAAGAGCCACCTGGCAGAGTGCGAGACGGGGGGAAGGAGATCAGAGCGCGTCACGGGCTCTCGGCTGCGGATCCGAAGTCTTTCGGGAGGCCCAACTTGCAAGTTGCAAGAGAACCAATAGGGAACAGAGGGACTGAGTGAGCGATGCGATGAATGTAGTGTTTGGTGGCTATTTCCTGTGAAAGGATGAGCCGTTTGTGGCATGCTGTCACTTGCTGGCTCCTGGCCATCCTTTACTGCAATGCAGTGCATCATCGCTGCAACAACGCGCCACAGATAGTCAAACGTTTTGGTTTCTGGAAGCCTCGGCGCTTCAAAAGACGTGCGGGGGGGGGGGAATTATTCACTGAGGCGCCCTGATTTAAAGGTGATTAATCAAGTCGATCCGGGGGCCTCCACGACGGGAAAGACCATCTTCAAACTATTAAGGTGTGTTTGACGGCAATCTCATTAAAGAGGCCAACTGCGCGTAATCTCGCCTCCTTTTTTCCTCACTCCTTGTCTCCTCTCTCTTGCTCTCATGTTATCGTGCCCTCAAATATGCAAAGGAGGCATTTCCTCGTCTGCCGTAATTAGCACAAATATATGCAAACCAGATCAAAAGTTGGAATTGAATAAGTTTCAAATTCACAACAAATTATGTTTTTACTGAGGTGTCTCCGCCCACCCCCCCCCCCACAGTGAGTTAACTCATGATTAATCGCTGAGCCTCAAAGCCGACCTTGAAAGGATGAATTTACATGAAAGTCACAGGTTCTCTATTCAATTACACCCTCCCAGAGTGGAGTGGATTATGTGAAGGGGTCAAACACACGAGCAGCGTGTTGGTGGTGATCCGTTATCGCTGAATTTATTTGACCTCCGCTATCGCCCCCCCCCCCGCGGCTCGGAGTCGTGTCAGTCTCTGAAAGCCACATCTATTTATTCTCACACACACACACACACACACATGCAAAGATGCTTCAGGCCCACCGTTTGTGTGTCCGGTCATGTGCACGGCGTCTGCGTTAATGTGTTTGTGTGTGTCTGTGCACGTGTGCCAGATCCATCGCGTTCATGTCGTTGGGTATTCATCATCGGCGTTGCAGCGAGAATGACTCCCCTCTACCCCCCCCCCCGCCCCCCCTCAGGTAATGCATTAAGTTTAATTGGAGTCAAGCGCAGCGGTTGTGTTGCTCCGGCCAGGCTTCACAAAGCTGGACGAACTGAATGCAGTTAAAGGCACAAAAACACTTAAAAGACCACTGAACAATATGAATATATCTATATAAGACAAACCTTCACCCAGGACACTGCTGTTTGTGTCCTTTTTGTAAAAACAGAACCCTAACCTCGACAAAGTTGTTTTCTTGCATGAGCTCAACCGTTGGCTTCACAAAGGTTGGCCTCGTGGTTCCGGCAAATGGCGGCCTTCGACGTACCCGCCGGATTTCCAGGAAAGCGAGGGGGGGGGGGGTTTTCTTCTTTTTTTTCAGCCCACTGGGTTCGCAGAGCCGCAGCAGCGCGCATGCACGCGGCGCCAACCTCCGTGGAATTGATTCGGGCGGAAGAAGGAATCGGTTCCACCTCTCTCTCTAAAGCGCTGGGCAGCGGTCCCTCGCCGTGCCTCCGCCTGCCCGAGTTGAACAAAATGGAATCTGACGCCGCTTCCAAGAAAAGAATCAAAGCCCATCCGAGCCTTAAAGCCACTCTTAAGATGAAGGGTTTGGATTCCCCCCGTGACGCGCTGGGAGGGGGGGGGGGGGGTGAATAACGGCCCGGAGGAGGCTGCATTAAATGCGGGCACTTCTTCTTAGCGCGTAGCATTAGCTCGCGGCAGCCTTATCAGTTCATGAAGGTCTCGTCACGTGACCCCAGTCTTATCCGGGTCTGCCTGAAGTCGGAGTCGGCGGGATTCAAGGTGAGCCCCCCACCCCCACCACCAGGGCCCCCCCGGGGGCAAAAAGCCCCGCCGCCCCGCCACGTGTTTCTAACTCGCCGTCTGGCCTTGCGTCATGTTTCCCGATCAGCGCCACAACGACAACAGGCGAAACGCGAGGCGCGACGACTGCGTTGCTTTGCATCAGAACTTGTTGGGGGGGGGGGGGTTTTAGACTGGGTTTGTTCGTGTTTGTGACCAAAATTGTGGAAAAATTCCAGGCAGCGAGTCAAAATATGCGTGTGTGCAGTGGAATAAGGAGGTAAGAGCGGTTTACACACACACACACGTAACTAAAAGGGCAAATTACCTTTTTACAAATATAACTCAAATATCTGAACTAATGTCTAAATCAAGTAATTTGAGTTGATTTTGACATTTGGACATTTTGGATCTTCTTTCCTTTATATATAAACGCCTGTTTGCCGACCCTTTTTTGACTTGATCTACGGGACCATTGATCGTCTTGTCACGTGTCCATCTGCCCCCGGTCCGGCATCCCGCCGCAACGGATGGAATTGCTCTCGTACTTCCCCCATCAGATCCTTCCTGTGCCCCCCCCCCCCCCCCCCCCCGTCCATGAATGCATTATAAATGAGCCCGCCAGCATCTCCAGAAAGAGACGCGCGAGGCATGTGAGACACCGCAGACCGTCGCTTCCTGCCTTCCAGTAAGGAGCCCCCCCCCCGCCACCCCCCTCCCCCCCGGCAGGAAACCACGTGACCCGGAGGCCCTCGGGCCGGACCGCACTCAGCTCAATGCTGCTAAACAAGTGTTTTGACCGAGGGCCTATTTGACAGTTGTTAAAGCACTCGAAACACACAAAAAAAAAAAACCATGCGTGAGGTTTTCATGTGTCAGGCGCGCATGTGACTCGCAAAGAAGTCCCATGCGATGGGCACACGTGCCCCCCAGCTCCCTGCTGGAGGGACACGCCTTTAATGGCCGGGCTCTCGCCGGAGCATCAAAGGCTCCCAAGCGAGGATGCTTTCTCCAGGTGTTCTCGCAATGAGGGAAAATGCGTCCCTTTTCATATCCGAGGCGAAGTGACGCTGATAACGCGTTTGATGTCTGAGCCCGAGAACCCTCGGCGCACTTTGAAGTCGCCTGTTGCGCAGCCACAGCCCGAGGATCCACTTAACGTTCTGATCGCTGCGGTGTGTTTGTGTGTGTGTGTGTGTGTGTCACATGACGGGTCCGAGCGTGAAAGAAGGCCCGGGAATAAAAGATTCCTCTTTTCTAAAGCTCTGTGCAGTGCGCCACCATGTTGTCTCTGATGCCTCATCCCGGCCCGAGCTCTTATGTAGCCGCGAGCTATACACACACACACACACACACACACACACAGACACAGACACACATTGCACAAATATAAAGCACGCACCACATTAGGTAGACTGGAAAAAAAAACAAAAGAAAGGGAGATCGTGCTATGATCCACTTTAGTCGGTAAAGCCCCAGAGCGAGCGTAGTGGTTCTGTGAACAGTGCAGACCGGCTACACACACACACACGCACACACACCATAAAAACACACACACACACACACACACCTGCACACACACGCAAAGTTGCAATGGGAGAGTGGGAGCCACAATGGAAACTCTGAGTCATGAGCGCTCCTGTGCCATTCTGAACCTAAATCATTGTGGCATTGAGTCACTACAGGGCTTCCTGTGTGTTCATTTGCGTGTCTGCATGTGTGAGCTGCACGGGCTCGGCTTACAGTCTGCGTATTTTTAAGACGTGTGCGTTTCTATTTTGTGTGCATGTGTGAGCTGCACAGGCTCGGCTTGCAGTCTGCGTATTTTTAAGGTGCGGGCGTGCGCGCGCGACTTTCAATTCAAACGGCAGCGTTTCTCTTCACACCCCGTTGTGCGTTTGGGCTTCGCACTGGCAATACATGCGATGTGTGCATGCATTCCCGTTGTATGTGTGTGTGTGTGTGTGTGTGGACAATAAACATAGAGATCAACCAAAAGGGGGAAAGCCCTCATTTAACAAACGGTGTCCTGAGGTCACGCAGGAAGAAGAGGAGCTAACTAGCGCTCCTCTGTGTAGACTTTAACACGTGTCTGGTGGGCAGCTCGTTTTTTCTTCTTCGTGTGGGCAGCCAGAGACGCTGCAGATAGCCACATGCAAGGCTGCGTTTCTTCTCATGTCTCTCCCAACACGGCCTCGCGCGTTCTTCCCTCGCTCTCTCACACACTTGCGGCCTTTTGTTCTCCTGGGAGCGCGGTTGAGTCTCGGAGCGTCAACGCATTTCTGATAGCACACACCACAAGGTTGACATGTCAACACGACCCGGGTCCCCAATCATTTTCCATGGAGATAATGAGGGCTTTTAACATTCCTGTTGCGCCAACACGAATGAGTAAACACGCACACACACACACACACACACACACAGACACACAGAGGGGGATATGCAGAGGGCATAATGACCTGTAAGTAGCACTGGGATGTGTTTTGTGGTCGCAGTGGCTTGATAAGCACATGAAAATGAACGCGATAAAGCGGTGAACATTGCGCTCCTTGCTTGCGTCGGCGCTATCTGCACAACTCCTGGCAGCCCCGGTCGGCAGTCATGGTAACGTGCCCGCCGCAGGGTTTTAAAGATAGCTTTTATAGACCCGGCACCACCCAGATACATTGCAGGTCGTGGAGACGGGGGGAGGGGGGGGGGGGGGGGGGGGGGGGGGAGGGGGGAATAGCTTGTTGGGACTTTCAAGGCGTTTAGAGGTTTAAAAAGCCACGTGTTGATCGGAAGGTCCTCGCAGTCTGAGCTGAGGGCCGCGACCGATTTGCCCGAAAAGAACCAAAGAATCCGTAGGAGTGATTATGAGACAGGAAGGTGGGAGGCTCTGAAACTGAAACTAGCCCAAATGGAATCAGATGCATGTTCAGCCAACCACCATCAGCCCACCGCCGGCTGCCTCAAAGCTCCTGACCTTTGAGAATTAGACGGATATGGAAAGTGTTGCATCACAGGTTTTGAAGCCGCACACCCAGCGAGGGTGTGTTTTTTTTTTTTTTTTGGGCTCTGGTGACTGTGCAAACACTCGAAAAACTCTATTTATCTTTCCCTAACCCTAACCCTAACTGTCAGGAAAGCATCAACGTAAACGTGTCGCAACCCAAAGGATACGCACAGGCGCTAATGCGGCCTCAAGTGCATGCTGGATGTTTCCACTTTCCGTCATGTGCTTTTCCCCCCCCCCAAAAAAAACACCATCTACCAGAGAAGCAGGTAGGAACTGAGCGTTTTGATTCCACTTCCACTTCAGGCAGGCAGACCGGGGGGGGGGGAATGGAGCTCAGATGACTCATCCCCCATTGATGAGCTTAGCAGCCATCAATTCCACTCTGGGGAGCAGGGCCCAGCACCCCCCCCCCCCCCCCACCAAACCACCCGCTGCACTCCAGCCTGGGCAAGGCTTCCTCTGCACCCCCCCCCCCTTCCTCTCCTCCTCCCAGCAGAAGGCCTGGAGCTCGAATTAGCGCTCTGGCAGCGAGCCATCTGACAGAAGAGCAGTGAGAAGGCGGCAGCCATTCATTCCTCTGGAAGCCTGAGTCAGATTCATTGTATCACGGAGACGGAGGGGGCGGGGGGGGGGTTCTGGCCCAGAGCGGGCCTGCTGGTTTGTTGTTTTTCCCCACAATGGAAGGGGAGCTGGTCTTCCTCTGCAGAAAAAGGCTCCATCACACTGCCGTGAAAATGCAACTCAGCACAAAGTCCCCTCCTTCACCAACGCGTGCTTCGTTGAAGCTTGAGACCTTTATTCATATTTTGCACTTTCAAAAAAATAAAGCCATGCAACTGTAAAAGGTGGAGACACACACTCGCACACACACACACAGGCCCATGGGGAAACACATATACGTACTATTCTTATACTCCACTGTATGTACAGCTGCCTTTGCGGATGTCAGAAAATTCCAAAACCCCCAAAAACCGCGGACCACAAACCACTGGATGACGTCACTCGTTACATCCAGGCTAGGTTTGCATTTCATCGTCCCTCTCCTTCCCCCCCCCACCCGCATGTCTGCCGCTTCGCAAAATGCAGTTTTACACATAGAAAAAATGGGGGGGAAAAGTTTGTTAGTTCGTGACAACATTTTCCAATGAAGGAGTCCTCACACACTTGATGTCACTGCGGTGTCTTTAAAGGGACTCTTGGTCCTTGGTTCCACATTTCTGTTTAATAACTACTCAACATGTACCTCATCATGAAGTCACCTATTATTAGGCCCCCCGGGTACTGGAATACAATAAAAGATGCTTTGGGTGCTCATCACTCACTGGAATGGTGCTAAATGTATTTATGTTCTCTTTCTCTGCTGCAAAAAGCAACATTTAAACATGTAATCGATGCAAAGCAAAAGGCCGTCATCTCTATTCAGGCTTTGATATTTTCTTTCACTCCGACCCCTTTTGTGCGACGTGCTGAGGAGATTGCTTTCTAGTTCGCTCCCTCGTCTCTTTTGGCAGTTATTACCTCTGAAGTGGGAGAGGTCACCTCGACATGTTGCGCGGGGTTTGCACAAAAAGCCATCTGTTAGATTTCATTCAACACTCACGGCCCATTTTCCACGTCCCCAGAGTCATTCACACAGCCGAACCGCGTCGCATCGCAGCGGGGGGGGGGCGCGTTTCAGAGGATCGCAGTAGATGCTGGGGGGGGGGGGGCTTCTTTGTGTCTGCGGCCTTTTCTGTGACATCCAAACGTCTCGATTGCGGCTGATCACCGCTCACGCCGCCGCCGTCATTACAGTCGTCTTGCGTCGCGATGCCGTGTCATTACAGTCGTCGTGATCCTCATTAACGCTCTTTGTCATGGCGAGTAATCGCACCCTGACGCGATTATATGGGGGGGGGGGGGGGTCTAAATCGGCTTAATAATTATTTTTGCAGGAAAATAAATTGGCATTTTCCAAATGGGACTCATCACGGCTAAATGAATTCAGGAAAACAGTGGATCGGTTAATGGTGAAGTCATCGTACAGGGTGGAATGTGGCTGTGACATCTGTTTTAGTCCGATGCAGAACGCCGTGAAGGGAAATCTTTCTCTCCTTTCTTAGAGTTCATGTTGTCTGTGTCCTCTTGGGAGGAATAGTTGACCAAACAACATTAACGTTATTTTTTTCTAGAATATCCATCATCATAATACAACAGATAAACAAAATATGCCCCTGTTTAGGGAATGTTCTTGATTGTGTTACAAACCAGGCCTCTAATTTGCAGGTAATTTCTCAGCAGGAAATGGGAATTTTCCAAGCCTGCAATAATTGCATCATGCTTGTGTTATTTGCATCCATGTGTGTGTGTGTGTGTGTGTGTGTTTTATGTTGCATGTGTGTGCGCAAAAGCAGAGAAGCGAAGAGTAATTTGATTCGAGATAAAATGAAATCAAATGAAAATGGAAATGCATCAGTGTGAACCTGTGGGTAAACAACACAGGGGGTTTGGGGGGGGGGCATATTGCCCTTCTTGGGTGTGTTTGCATGACAGCTGTGTTTACTGTTCACAGAACACGCTGATGACCCCGTGGGGGGGGGGGGGGGAATTAAATGGTGACCTTTGAAAACAAAGGGATCTGGTGTGAATACCAGTAAGAAAACCTTTTGCTTTTGTTGTTATTTGCTTACACACACACACACACACACACACACGGACACCCGTGAGGTCAGCATTAAAGCACCGTCCGAGTCAGCAGAACGGGTCGCCCCAAAGTGCTACACTGAGAAACCAGCAGCCGAGCGGTTCTCATCCCTCCACCTTATCGCTTGATCTGTGTTGCAGCAGCGGCGGAGGTGTGTGCTGCTGGAAAAACCACCAAACGATACCAGCGCAGAGATGACATCTGCCAGCGACGCTCCGCCCACCTTCTGTGCGCCACCTCTGCGTCTGTGTGATGCGCCACGTTAGAGGCTTATCTAGAAATCGGACTTTAAATATGAAAGGTTATGTCGGGGGTTGTCTGGGCCCTTCGCCGGTCCACACCCGCCGAGACGTGGCATCCCTCCTCACTATCCATCCCAGCTTAAGCCATCATCGAGAAGGGGGGGGGGGGGGGCTCCTGGTCTCGAGCCCGAGCTCACTGACCCGTGTCCGGCGCTGATTGCCACCGGGCCCGGTTTGTCTGACACGCCGGCCTCCGTTAGCCAGATGCAGCTGATGCAGCTAATGTACTAATGTAGCTAATGTAATGTACATATATATTTTTTGACACTAAATGATGCGTGCTCTTCTCTGATATCCTGGCCTACGTGGCCTGGAATCTCTTCGCCGTCCAGGTTTTTAAAAATTTTGATTTGTTTTTTTTCCTCCTTAAAGGCAACGTCGTCCTTGTTTATCTGAGCTAATTGTCGCGCAGCAGCTTCGCCGCTGTCTGCAACAAGGGGTTGTTTGACACGTACACTATATTGAGTGATTGCAGAGAACAAGGACTTCAAGGCAGCCTATTGTGTGTGTGTGTGTATCTGCACCTGCTAGTGTCTGGTATATGTACAAACACCACTTGTCACATGAGACCCAGCAGCGCTGCAGGAAGGAAGTTGAGCTAAAGTGGTGAAGTGCAGTGGCGAGTGATGTCCTCGTCAACATCTGCGCCCTCCACCTCGGCTGCTCCATGTTTCTCTACACACTTCTTCACCTGCCCGCGTGTGATCCGTGCAGCAACAGCATTCAAAATAATGAATAACCGCTGAAAAATTGAAAAAGAGGCGCTCGGACGGATTCCGTTTGTGTGGTTTCGAGAGAGAAAACGTTGCATGTCAAATGAATGGAGTATAATGAAGCACTTTAGATGAGGGGAAATGGCGCTGGGCCAGCCGCGATCGTGCCACGATGAGAGTTCCGCGTGTGCGTCACGATGCACGGGTTTGGAAAAAGGTGGAAACCACGACTCCTCGCCGTCTGTCTTCCTCCGTGAAAACATACCTTTTGGCGCAAAATGGCTCGTGCAGCGAGAGCGCTGTTCCTTCCCAGGAGATCAGAGAGCCGGGTCCCTCGTGTGTCTCGTGTGTGGTGGGGTTTTGTGTGTGTTTGTGTTTATATTTTTTGCGGCCCTGTGCAATATGCCCCGGGGGGGGGGTGTTGCCATGGCAGCAGCTTGAACGTCGAGCCTGGGCGATGTGTGCGTTCCTCGTGCAGAAGGGTGCCAGACGAGGACAGTGTGCTCTCCTCGTTTCACAGCTTGATTGTACAGAGAATCCCCGCAAGACAAACGGTTTAAAATTGACCTTCCGCAGTGTGACTGGAATGCTGTCACATTAGATAGAATAGCTGCCTGAACAGTCACAAAATATATTTTTTTCCTCTTCTTCTTTCATCCACCTCGCCCCCACAAGTGCTTCAGTACAGTAGAAGCTAAAAATACATATTTTTTTCCTGTTACCTGTAGTGCTATTTGTTCATCCACATCGCTATGGTATTATTTATTTATATCTGCCTCCGGTATGAAGGGACTGCAGCACACTGCTCTAAGAACTAATAGCTGCCAGATCTTTGCATTGTCTTGAAGCACCCGGTTGATGAATGTTGGAAAAAGACATCGCTGTTGCGCTTCAATCCCCAAAAATCTGCCATATAGTTCCAGTATATCAGAGAAAAGGCGGCAATAAACCGTGGCAGTATAATGCAGTACGGAGCAACTTCTTACACGTTTTCTTTTTTAGGTTCCGTCTTTGCAGCCTTCTGTCAACCGGGAACAATCGGCTTCAGGCCGCTCTTTGAAGAACGCTCCGTATCTGACTCCAGATCGTCGTTGCCATCTGCATGCACCGGTTTTGGACCCAAATTGGAGAACCGTGTTTGCAGGATGATGGTTATCTGTAGCCGACCACTCTGACGTTGGACCGGATGAACCCACGGCTTCCCTCAGCGCCGAACCAGGTTGCAATTTTACCAACGAGCACAAACTGAAGCCTTCGGGGGGGGGGGGGCGACCAGTGCCTGTGTAACGCACCACAAGAGACAGGAGTGAAACCCAAGCGCAGAGCGCAGCTTTATTGGGGAAGTACAGACAAGGGTTAGGCGTGGTCGAGTCCAGTAGGCGGGCAGAGGGTCGAAAGCCAGGAGAGCGGGGATAAACAGAGGCACAGTCAGGGGGTCAGGCGTGGTCGTATCCGGAGTACAGGCGGGTGGTCGAAAGCCGGGATTACGTGGAGTTAGGCAGAAGTACCGTTGAGGATCAGGCAGGCAGGAACGAGGTCTGGGACAAACGAGAGGTCAATAACAGGCAAGAACAGGAGATCGGGAAAACGCTCGGAATGTGATGGAACATGCACAAGACTTCGCAAGGAGCTTTGGGGAGTCACAGGCTTAAGTACAAGGCTGGCCCTGATTGGTGACGAGCCCCAGGTGAGTCGGTGGGCTGATCCCAGATGGCACAAACCATTATGGCTCAAAACAGAGGGGTGACTGAGGTCCCGATCTTCGCACCTCAATATTCCGGGGACGGGGAGCGTCTGCCTGTGACAGCCTGCTTCGCTCTGTTGGTATTCCAGTGTTGCTCGAGAGGGGCGTCGCGATCAGGGCCGGGTCTAGGCAGGGGCAAGAGGGGGCCTGGCCCTCTCGAATAAAGACCCCGAGCTGCTGATCGTCGAACTCAGCAACCAATGGCAAAAAAAGAAGAAAGAAAAGCACTGAGCACAACGCGTCCTCGCGGGGGGGGGGGGGGGGGGGGCACCGCGCGGCGTGCACGCCTCATGCTGCGCTTTGGGCTCCGGCAGGGCGTGGCTTCCCTGCAAAATGGTTCCTTGGACGGATGCAGTGCGATGGTGCCGTTTCCCTCTTGCGTCTCTTAACGTGTCCGCGATGTGTTGTCTTCCACGTGCAAGACAACACATCGGCTGTCAGGATGTCGTATTCGCCTGGGATTTCACTTTTTTTTTACGAAGACGGCACTCGACGCCGCCTTTCGTGCGCCTGTCACTTCAGAATACGGTTACCACGTGTTGCAACAACGTCGTGATGCCTCTCAAACAGCCGACGGTTCCGCCTCAAGACATTCGCGCTCACACGTTAATTCCAACTAAACCTCCGAAACCGAAAAAAAAAAACACAGACGAGAGGCAGACGAGCCCGAAGTGAGACGCATTTCCTGCAGCCGATGCCATTCGGAAGCTCGTTTAAGCCGCCGGAGCTCGTGTGATTTTCACTCCTGCGGCTGTAATGTATGACTATTATTAACCTCCTCCACTTATGTGTGAGTGAGTCACCCTGTCCGGTGCTGCCGCAAGTCCTCACTCAGCTGTCTGACTTCACCGGGGGGGGGGGGGGGGGGGGGGGGGGGGGTGATCCAAGCCAGTGACGCCAATCCTGACCATTAGCGCTTCGGGGCTAAGATCCGTTTAAAAAAAAAAAAAAAAAAGAGGGGCGGGGCCTCGTCTGCGTGAACCTGCCAATCACGACCGCCTCAAACTTTCCTGCCCACCGCCTCAGAAAGCGCCTCACCGGAGGGGAAAGAGGACGCCTCGTGTTCATCAGCACGGGGCCTCTTCGGTTTTCGGCCTCTTATAAACCGTTGGTCGGAAGCCAGAAGGTCGAACAAAGGTCAACGGAAGCGCCCGTGTTTTTTTTCTTCTTTTGATCCCGCCCCCCTCGAGGTTCGAGCCTGGCGCTGACTCGACAACTTTGCAAAGCGATGTGTTCATTAAATTCGCTTTCAGTGCGTTTTTCCTGCACCGCCTTCAGAAGGCCGAACGCCCGAAGGGGTCCGAGCGGGAATCACGCAGCGCGTAACCTTTTTTTACGCCTCGACATGCGGCGACATGATTTAAACCTGTGTTTCCATAGATGGACGGGCGCACTTTTTAGCATCTCAGATATAGAGCTTCAAACATCCCCCCCCCCCCCCCCCTTGTCTCACAAAGAACCTTTTGGGATCTGCCAGTTTGAACTTGTACTTCCGTCATTTTAATCCGTTTCTGACCTTGAAAACGAGCTGATTTGCCACTCGGACTTTGTGGAAGGAATGGGGAGAAACGTCGGCATCGTGGTGTCACCGGTGAAACATTATACCCTCCCAGCCCCACCCCCCCCTTCCACCCCGTGTCCTCGAATTGGCTCGCTCCCTCGGTCGAAAACAGGCCTCCGGTCCCAAAGTGCCGCTGAGGCCAGAATGTGGCACATGTAACCATCCCCAAAATAACTTTTTGTTTTTCTCGTTTTCACCCGGATGAAATTGTGGGGTATCGCAGCTGCCGCCCTGCAACCGGCACGCTCGCAACCCGGCGACTTTGTACGAGCCTCACCAGTAAATATAGAAACCAAGGCGATGGCGTCCGATATCGCCTCCATGTCACAGCGTTCGCTATGACTGCGAGTGTTTGTTATGACTCTGTGCCCTTTTACTCCCACACACATCTCTGCAAATACATCCCAAACATCTCGTCAAAGTATTTCCCTCGACCACGTTGGGCGACGGCACATTTCACCCCTCTTCCCTCCATCCTTTTTCACCCCCCCCCCCCACCCCGCCACGCCACGCCACGCCACGCCATCATCTCCTCTCACAGAGTGATCTCAATCCTCCCGTGCCTCCGCATCCGTCTTCTCGCCTATGCGTTACGATCGCGTTTCTCGGCGGTGGAAGCCGGCCCGGCGGGGGGGGGCGGATGTGACGGCACCGATCCTGGCTGGTGTCAACGGGAGCTGGCTGCCCGCCGCGTTGCTGCGTGACGGTGTGAAATTGCCTATTTTCAGAGTGCACAATGCGAGGAAAATAACTCTCATTTGAGTGGGTTTCCAGATGTATTTCCAACAAATTGCATTTGATTGCAAACCCTCTGGTGGATTTAAAGCCGTGGGCCTTCCTGTAGCTTCAGCATTACTGCGAGGGGGGGGGGGGCGACCTTAGATCGGGACACGTCTTGTTTCCGTAGTGAACACACACACGCGTGTGCTCCGGCCCGGAAGGGGCTGTCAGGGCCTGGTTGGTCGTGTCTGGAGAGCTGGTGAGCCTCGATGGATTTTCTCGAGCGCTGCGAGTGACTCACACAGCGTATATCAGCGAATGGGGGCAAAAGGAATCTTTTGGGGATTATTATTCTGATTATTATAGGTTTAACAGAATCCAGTGGTGAGCGAAAGCGGGATGTACTCTGGTAGCATGTGCAGGAGCATGTGCACATGTGTACAGTGTCACTGATTGCAACGTGGTTCACTCTGCAGCAGCACGCTGATAGTGTTGTTCACAGAATTGAAGACAAAAGCCAAGCTGTTGCATTGTTGTTTGGTGAAGAATGTGAAGTGGGCGGCTCGTGGAGATTATATCACAGAACGCAGGGAGAAGAACATGCACGTAAGCGTGTAAAAAAAAAACACCCCACCGAGAGACCTCCGTGTGACAACTGCATTTGCATGCTGCGGGGGTTTATTCAGGCAGGCGTGCTATATGTAGAATAGTGCACGTTTTGTGTATTTGTGTGCGCGGCCTGCGAGTGGGAGGGAGGGGGGGAGGAATAAAGGTTAAATTGAACACTTCCGTCTGTGTCTTTTGGTCCAGCTGCGAAGCATTCCTCCCGCCGCCCCGGATATTCCTTCGTGGAATTACACAATCCGGCTGTCCCACCCGCTGGTGATCCACGGAGAACAATGAATAATGGACCTCTTCCCATCCTTCGCGCGGTGATGCATCGCGGGGGCACAAATCTGCGAGACGGGAATTTGTCACACGAGATGTCTCCAAAGCGCACGGCCCCGTGCCAGCCTTTTAATAATTTAGAAAAACGAGGATTTTCGTCGTGCACTTTAGGGAGAAATGCCACCCCGCATAGGACGAACGGGGACACGGACACTGATTGAAGTCGGGCCCGTGTTTTCACAACACCAGACGATGCACTTCCGTCGTGCTGTTCGTGTGTGATGGCGCATATCCGCGCGCTTCTGGAGGGAGGGGATCTCCCTCGTTTCCACTTGGATGACATTTCAGGAGGAAACACATTTGTAACACAGCACGTACAGGAGATATACCCTCGCCCCCCCTCATCTAATTTACCAGCGTGCTATGCATTTAGATTCCTGGAGGGGTGTGGGGGGGCGGGGTCTCTCACATGACTGCGCTGCACATTATATCTCAGGTCGGAGGCCAATGGGGCTTCGATGTGGGAGTGACGTCAAGGGGGCGGGGTCCGCCGTGTGTGTGTGTACGTGCGAGAGCGAGCGCGTATAGGAGAAGCCCCCTCCCGCCCCCCGCCCCCCTCCCTCGTTCTTCCGTCAGCTCTCTCGCTCCTGTGCAGGCGCAGCGTGTGGAAGTGCGTGCGCGTGCGTGCGTGCGCGTGTGTGTGTGTGTGTGCGCGCGCAGCTCAGCCGGCCTCCCCTCCGCACTTGAATGGACTAGATTCCCAGCCACGTAAGAAGCACAGCGGCGCACCGGCAGGAGGGGGGGAGAGAGAGAGGGAGAAAAAAAAGAGAGAGAGAGAGAGACAGAAGAGAGAGAGAGGATGTCCTGTTAAATCAAGGGATAGGCCTGGGAAAGTCGGCCGGCCGTCCCTATCCTGTCCTCAACAGCAGCTCCCGTACGAGACGGACGACACTTCTTTTTTTTCTTCACCCGGGAGTAGACCGACGAGAAGAGACGGAACCGAAACACCAAAAAAACAAAAAAATAAGAGCAGCTTTTTTTTTTTTTATTTGGTTCCGGATGGATTTTTCTTTTTCCTTTTCTCCGTCCTGCGGTAGATGACAATCTATCCGTGCGTGGATATGATCCCCGGGAACAAGGCCGTGCACTGACCTGGTCCAAGTTAGCCAAGTAAGCTAACTGGTTAGCTCTGCACCTGCTAGCCATCTCGTCAAATTAAGCAGCTATATTTAGCTTGCAAAGAAAACCGCTCTATTTATAAATATATCTCTATATATATATATACACAAGTACACGTATATGACTTCTTCTGTGCCTGCCGGGCTGTGAATTGTTTCCGTTTTATGAAACGTGCCGTCCGGTTGCCCGGTGAACAGAAGCTAGCCCCCGGTCCACCGAACGGTAAAAGACGACTTTTTTTTTTAGGAGGGGGGGGGGGGTCGGCCTTTGTTTCGGTGCCCGCTCGCGCTGCTGCCGTTAAACGAGGCTGCATGCCGGTTTGGACTAAACGGTCGACTTCTGCCGTTTTTTAATTTTTTTTTTTTTTTTTTACAGCCCGGTCTGTGGAATCTCTCTGAATCGGAAATTGTTGGACTCTGCAAGAAAATAAATAATAATAGTTTTTTTTTTTCTTCTTTTTTTTTTTCCTCCCCCAGTTGTATGAAAGGCAGCGAGCCGGCTTCGCGCGTGACAGTCCGCCACGTTCTCCAGAGGCAGCTCGCTCCATTCCGACCCGAGAGTCACCATCAAGGCGGATTAATTGTGCGTTTAATGCACTGAGTTTATCACAGAAGTGTTTCCTTTAACCGAGGAGGAGGAGGAGAAGATCAAAGAGGAGGAAAGGGCTCCCCCTTACACCCCCGCCCCCCCCTCACGCAGATTTTGTGGAGTTATCGCCCTTCTTCCTCATGAACATACAGAGGTCAAATCCAATTAACATTTCACGTTATGGGAGATCGCGGCACAAATCGCACGATTTCGAAGAATTGTCTTGCTTGAGGACCGCCGAGTCGCACCAGAGCTTCAGCCCCAACCTCGGGTCCCCGAGCCCGCCGGAGACCCCGGACTCCACGCACTGCATCTCCCGCATCGGGGACTACCTTTTGTTGGAGCCGCTGGAGGGAGACCACGTTTTCAGAGCCGCCCACCTGCACAGCGGGGAAGAGCTCGTATGTAAGGTGAGTAGTGGATACGGTACATGCATCCTACCCGTTTAAAAAAAAGAAAAAAGAAAATCTCCATTATGACAAAATGCATTCTTTTGCAACACGAGCCATAGTGACTTCATGTTCATTTCGATACGTGCAGCCTCAAGCGGGGGCTCGACGTGCCCTCACAGTGAAGGACCCAGTCGGTGTCTCTGCAACCCTCCTGCGGTTTTTAAAATAATTGCTGGAATTGCACATAGAGAGCAGGCAGGGCAGCTTAATGGAAAAAGTGAATGGGTGAGCTGCGTGGTTTTGGGTTGCATGATGTAACGTGGACAAAGGAGTGAGTAACCAGGCACACACACACACACACACACACACACACACACGCACACTCTTCTCCCTGTTTCATTCTCCCTCACCCCTGACTTCTCTTTTTCGTCATTTATTCACTTGTCAGCCGTGGTGCACGGTCGATCGTGACGTTTTTTTTGTGCACGGTTATGCAGAGAGGAGGCTGGGGGCGACTTTTAATAGTTCAGCCAGCTGCTGTCATTGACCCGCCTCAGGCCGTTAGAAAAAAAGGGAACCACTTTTCCCTCAAGGTTAAGGACGACACGCCGGCGTTCCTCGCCGCGTTTATTGACGGTGGAATATTGCGTGGGCAGTGGGGTTGTCCCTGAGGTACATTCCATTTTTAAACAGGCTTTAAGTGGCCGGGTGAATCGAGGGATAGTTCCACGCACCGGTGGACCCGTGGGGCACGGCGTATCCAATAACCCTTACCTTTTTGACTCGCTCGTTTCGTCATGGCAACATCAAATGGAACGGCCTTTGGCACCACCGGTGTGTGCCGGTTCCAATGCAGCACCGATCAATCCCCCACTTGCAGGATTGATCAGTCCCACCAGGCTGGAGGCCGAGGTCACTACTTGAGAGGTGTATTTGTATCGACTGCAAAGTACTCTCACCTGAACTGGTTGTGCTGAAAGTCAATCGGGCGGGCGGGGGGGGGGGGGTTACTATGGAAACAAAAGAGACACGGCAAACCCTGGCTGCAGTACAGCGCCGTTCAGTAACACAATGCCTTCACTTTGCCTCTTTGCAACCAGACTTCCTCTGCCGAAAGAGCAAAAAACAAGTGTGGTGTCACGAGAAGCAGTAAATTGTCAAATCAAAGGACAATTTGAAGCTCTGTCGGTTGCACGTCCTTTGTTTGTCTTTGATGTGGGAAGGGGGGGGGGGGGGGGGGCGGGATTTGTCAAAAACATCATGACCCTAAAAAACGGCCCCTGTAATGAGAGCATTTCACACTTCAATTCATTTTTTTATATTTGACATTTTTTTGTCTCTAAATAAAATGTGCTCCCCTGTGTTCCGTTTTGCAGGTCTTTGAAATTGGCCGATACCAGGAGTCACTGGCGGCCTACTTTGCCCTCGGACAGCACCAGCACATTAACCAGATCCTGGAGATCCTGCTCGGCGAGACCAGAGCCTACGTGTTCTTTGAGCGCAGCTATGGCGACATGCACTCCTTCGTCCGCACCTGTAAGAAGCTGCGGGAGGACGAAGCTGCCAGACTCTTCTATCAGATAGCCTCGGCCGTGGCACATTGCCACGACAACGGACTGGTCCTCCGCGACCTCAAGCTGAGGAAGTTCGTCTTCAAGAATGACGACAGGTGAGTTCTGGAGAAACGTTGCCATTCATTCATTCATTCATTCAGTTTTCTTGTTTCATCTGGACTTGTATGTGATGTACCTGCACAATGTAACCGTGTCAGCATTATCTGCGTTACGTCTCGGCTTACGCACAGGATAGTGTAAACTGAGATGATGCCAGAATGGCTCTCCTCATCCAGATGTTACGCAGAGAACTGGAAATATAACCCCCCCCACAGAGTGAGTTCTTTAGATTTAGTTCCGGAAATGACGCATACGTCTTTAAATGTGGCGGATGGAATCGCGCTTTTAGGAGGATGTAGGAGGATGGCCAGTGGTGCTTTTTTTTTTTTTTTTCTTCATCCAAAATCAGCAGAGAAGTTACACGAGTTGTTTTTGCATGACGGACAGTTAGTCAGGTTGAGCTTATGTCCCTGCTGCACTTCTGGAGTGATCTGCAGGAGGAACCAACACACTCCACTGACCCCTGGTGGCAGCATTTCAGAACTAATTGCATAAAATCCAGCCATCTGTTGCCCCAGCAACCTGAGAGCACCTTCTGGTTTTTTTTCACTTTTACATATTAATAAAGATAACATTTGAATTTGGTAGTTTGGGGAACTTTTTTTTCTTTTACAAGCGGTTCCGATCCAACGCCGACTTCCCTTTTTTTAACTGAAAGTGCGCCGTCATATTTTGGCAACAACTGTGGAAAAGGGAAGTTGAGCCGCCTCACGTGTTCAGTGTGGGTCCACTGACCTCGACTGTCACACCAGACTGCTCACGAGCCGAGCTGCTCGACCCCCCCCCCCCCCCCCCCCCCCCCCTTTCCACCCCCATCTCCATTAAACGATTGATGCAGAGGGAGTTTTAAAAGTGGGCCGCTTTGGCCTGTCGGGAATCCTCTCACCCCGTTTAGCCCCCTGTGACAAAAGGCCACAGTGGATGATGCTAAGTGAAGGGGGGGGACAAGACCAGGCACAAAATGACACCTGAGCAGGCTTCCTCGGCGCGTGCTAGCTCCCCCGACATGCACGTTTTGAAGAGCAATGGGGTCAAAGGTCGCCCCGGGGGGTGGCCTATTGACCCGCCGCTCCTTCACCAAGCGCGCGTGGACGTTATTGGTCCAAACCGTGGCGTTTGCACGGCCAGACGTTGCTCTTTATCCCTCGGGGGGTATCGAACCCGCTGTGGCGGGGGGGGGGGGGGGGGGTTTTAAAGAAGGCAGATAGATGCGATTTTGAGTGGGAAGAAGAAAGCAAAAAGAAATCCCCCCCCATTGTCCCCGGTTCTCCGAGAGTGTTTCAATGCCTGTAACATAAAACCATCAGTCTGTAGAATTGCGGAGGTCTTTTCGGGGAAAGCCTGCTCGCACGTCGATGCTTTTTGGCCCGGGCTTTTATCTAAAGTGAAAGGAAATGTCAAACCTAAGCCCCGGGCATTATGTGCTCCACTTCCGCCGAGACCCCAAAGCATTGGATCTAAAACACTTAAGATGCCCATCAGAGCAAATTACCCCCCCCCCCCCCCCCACGTCTCAGCGCCTCGCCTTTCAGCTTCTTGTTATCCAAAATTGGAACTGCGATCGGGGGGGGGGTCACACCACTTGGCCGGATCATCATCATTCGCCGCCGCGTCATCGTGTCGTCGTCTTCTTCTTGTGTCTCCCAGGAGCCTGGTGAAGCTGGAGAGCCTCGAGGACACCTACATCCTGGACGGCCACGACGACTCCCTCTCGGACAAACACGGCTGCCCGGCCTACGTCAGCCCCGAGATCCTCAACGCCAGCGGCTGCTATTCGGGGAAGGCGGCGGACGTGTGGAGTCTGGGCGTGATGCTCTACACCATCCTGGTGGGGCGCTACCCGTTCCACGACGTGGAGCCGGGCTCTCTGTTCGGCAAGATCCGCCGGGGCCACTTCAACGTCCCCGAGACGCTCACGCCCAAGGCCAAGTGCCTGATCCGCTCCATCCTGCGGCGGGAGCCCGCCGAGCGCCTCACCTCCCGGGAGGTGCTGGAGCACCCGTGGTTCGCCGCCTCCGGAGCGCTGGGGGGGGGCGGCGGCGTGGCGGCGCACGGCAGAGGGGAGAGGGAGCAGGAGCAGATCGTGCCCGAGGTGAACATGGAGGAGGAGCTGGAGCAGTTCTTCAGCTGAGCACACACACACACTCATACACACACACACACACACACATACGCAAACACACACACACACACACACACACACATACACACCAAGCACAAAAAAAAAAAAAAGGCAACGGACGACTCGGCCGCGGTCGGCTCGCCGCTCTCACAGCAGAGCCGTAAACAGTAGTTTAGAGATCAATAGGTGAACATTTGTCTCATAATAAAGGTGTTTTCATCCCGTTTCCTCTTTCCACCGTTTTTCTTGGGAAACCTCGAGGCCGGCATGACAAAAGGCATCTGTCCGTCACCTGGCGTCCCGCCCGCCAGACATGCAAGTTGCAAACAATGTAGCAAGTGTATGTTGTTTTTTTTTATTCTGTTTGGTTTAATGTGGTGAACTTAAAAGTAGACACATTCACCATCTTTTCTTTTTTTTTTTTTTTTTTGACACTATGGGAAGCGGGAAGGGACAAATGAACCCAGGAAACCACGGAGAGGAATTCTGAAGGAACTGACAAAGCGCAACCAAACGGCACCTTTTCTCACAAGTTTGGTTCTCCATGTTTTTGGGGGTTCATTTTAAGCTTTAGGTTGTATCAATTGAAACCACGGACCCAGGGTCAACAACAACAACGACCCCAGGTCGTCATTATTTTCCCTCACAGGCGTTTAACTCTTTTGCTTTCAGTCGTCTGTGCGCTTCTGTTTCTCATAGATGCGTCCTTTATTTTATTTTATTTTATTTTTGAAGCAACTCCAGTGTTGGTAGCGTTGCTGATGTCACTGAGCCTCAACCCTCAACACTTTTTTTTTTGTTTGTTTTTTTTCATCCACGGCATCATGCGCCTAACGGACGATTCCGCCTCTCGAAATTAACTTCCTGTTATTTAAATTAATTTTTCAGTTGTAGGAACGAGAACGTAACATTTATTTAAAATGTAACAGCTATATATATATATATAATTATATATTATACAAATAAATATAAATATATATATTTAAATCCACATTGCAGGGTTTTTCCTTCAGATTCCTTTTTCATGTATGATGTAGGCAACATCTGGACACAGGACAGACGCCGAGTGGAAACGAATGTCTTGTCTGAAGTTTATGGAATACAGAATCTTCTTAGCCAGTATTCCGCCCCCCCCCCCCCCTCCCTCCCTTCTAACAACCTCCGCCACCCGGTCCCCCTCACTTCTTCTCACAAACTTGATACGAGATCTTGATGGTGTCTCGTGCTCCCGAGTGGGAGCCCGTCGGCGCGTTTTGTCGCGTCTCGATGTTACTTGAATTAGTGTTTTTTTTTTTTAATCTAGTCGTTGGCATGTGCCCCATGAATGCTATAGCCTGCCTGGGGAGGGGGGGGGGATTTATCTACGTTTTTAAGAAAAGTACACAAAGAAACCATGAAATTTCTCAATTTGCAACATTTTCTGAGTTGCTTCTCAATACATAAGTTAAAAAGATTTTTTTTTTTGGATTTTGTAGACTGAGCTACCTTTTTATTTAAGTTGGTGCTGATTCGGTGCTACTGTTTAGTCCTTTTGTTTGATGGAGGAGGGTGGTGCATGGTGGGATATCTGCCTCAGATGTTCTGATTGTATCGTAACAGATTCTGGTGTTTTGTCCGAATTTATTCAGTAAATAAATTGTGAACTGCTGTTTGAGTTTGTTTTTCTTTTTCCTGTGGTTCCAGAACTCCTCCTCGTCACACCGCATGTTTGTTGGGTCCAAAATATGCAAAAAACAAACAAACACACAATTACATTTTTCAATGCATGTCACAAACATCCATCGGTTTTATTAAAACGTATAAAGTCAAACATCTCAATGGAATAATCTTGTAAATACATCTTATCCAAGGACTCTTTGTTAAGAGCTAGTTACCCAATAGCAGCCTGACCTCTAGTGGCGGGAGGGGGGAAAGCAACACGAAAGTGCAGAGTATTATACCGTTAAATGCATTTACAATAAATGCATTTATAATGAGCCTTTTTAATGGTTTTTAATTTAATGGTTATCACATAACATTATGACTTTATGCCCATTTGAAGATATGGGTTTAAATGTTGTTACTGGTCGGCATGTGACTGCGTTCCACGCGGCCTTCAGGGGCGGTTCCTTTTTTTTTTTTTTTTTTAAAACAACCCTTTTTTCTAAGCGTGTTTTGCATGTTTCAAACAGACGGAGGGTGAATTCTACCCGATGATCAACTTGAGTCACAAGCGGTGTGGAACTAATCAGAAGCTTCGCGCCTGACGGTGTAAACAACACCGAAGCATAGATGTAGAAAATGATCGTTCCTTAAGTCATCACCCCCCCCCCCTCACCCCACCTACCCACCAGTAGATACTGCTCTTGCCGTAATCTCCTTTTGAAATCCAATCTGTGTGGGGATTAATGGGAATGAGACAGCAGATTTAGGGAGGAAGTGCTGTGGGCTGTTTCCTGGGATGAGCGGGAGATTTTCACCATACGATCGCTGCGTGTAGATTGACCAAATGATGATGTCAACGGGGATGAATGGATATTAGAGCACGGCAGCACGTTGACGTGTTCTTCACAGTGCGTTGGACCCAGTTAACCATGAATACAGATTACATTTTAAAGGGTTCAGCTCAGCCCAAATTGAAAGAAATGATTCATTTTTTGTTGTTGTTTTTGTCTTTGGATTATCTTGAATAAACAGCTCATGATTTCTGTTTTTTTTTTTTTTTGCATAAAGGCAGTAAATTGTGATCCTTCCGTGGCTTCCTCATTGGGTCCGAGCAGCGAAACGCTCTCATCCTCACCCCTCATCGGCCACCCGACTGCTCTGCAATTCAATTAACTCACATTTGGGTCTTATGTAACCCGGGGGAGCAACGCTGCTGTCTCAGAGCGCTGGAAGTTTCTCCATGTTCCACCAAGCTGCTCCAATTAAGGTTAACGGCATGGTTATGTAACCCCCCCCCCCCCTGCCCCCACCACCCCCACCCCTCCCTTTGTGCGCAGGGGTACCCTCGGGTGTCCTGGCACCAACGAAGACAAACAGACAACAGATGGCCTCTGTTGTCTTCCAGAGAGAGGGAGTGGGGGGGGGGGGGTTCAGTCAGGTGGGGGGGGGGGGGGGGGGTGCGTGAGTCACAAGAGAAGCAGATGACCGGGATGCATGGACACGTTGCTCTTTGTGGTTTTACGGGGCCCCGTTGTCTCTTCTTCCTCTAAACGCTCCGCAGCTCCTTTGTGTCATAAACGCATCGCTCACCTCTCGCAATAAATGCAAGTGATGTTCTCCTGCAGCCTGAGGGAATTGAAGATGGTTGCTTCCAACACTAGGTGGAGCTCCTCCACGCAAGGTTTGAGCGGAACACTTAGTTCCATTTGATCTTCTTAAAGGATGATCTCGTCTTATATTGACACTCATATTTGTTAAGCATTATTAACAGACCATTTGATTCTGTTGTGTATTTATGTTTGGACTCAGATTATTTTATAGTATGTTTAGAGTCTTGATATTGTACATATGTATGCATAGTGCACTATAGATGTACATATGTATGCATAGTGCACTATAGATGTCAGGGCTGGACTGGGACAAAAAAAGGGCCCTGGCATTTCTGCTCAGACCGGCCCCCCACAATCGGTCGGACACAACCACCAACCAGTACACTATCCTTGGGGTCCCTGTAGATCTGCACATCTACTGTTCCGTTCCCAAAAACCCATACAAAGCTGAGAATCGCTACAATAACAGTGCTAAATAGCTTATGCTGTGTTATTTTACTTTAGCTGAGTGGCCATTGCAGTCACTTTTAAGTGACAATTTGACAAATGACAACTTGACACTCAGACTTTATAATAGCAACAACCGACAACGATAATGTTTGTTGCCTTATTATAATATTCATTAATTGAGGTAACTGTTAAACCGTCATTATCTTGGTAATGGCCCAGCCGCCACACACACACTGTCCTCATGCACCGCCCTGATTAACACCCCCTCCCTGTTCATGTAGCTACCTGCTTGCTTACCGTTTCAATGACACTCTCCTGCTCACTCTGTCCCTCCTGGACTTCACATTCACACTGACACCTGCTGCACCTTCTCCTCTGCTGCACCTTCTCCTCTGCTGCCTGCGAGCTAGGTTTGCCAACCGTCCCGTATTACCCGGGACATCCAGAATTATGGGCAATTTTGATTTGCTCCAGTACCGATTTCCAATCACAGCCTGCTAAGTCAATGACGCGCGAAAAACTCCCGGTTGTTGTGAAGTTGTGGCGCATCAGAGCAGTGTGCGCGCGGGTGCCGGGTGGCCAGAGCGGAGCATGTGAGGTTGTGCAAACCCGGCCGCCGACTGCTAGCACCCCCCCGTCGGCCCGCGAACGTGTCCCTGATTTGGGGTTCGGAGAGTTGGAAACCCTACTGCGAGCCGCAAGCACCGCTATCGCTGTGGCTAGTCACCTCTCCTCCTCCATGTGCTGTGTTCACCTGCTGTTTCTGCAACATGTCGTCAGGTTCTGTAGTAGTTTTGGAAACTGAAGCTACAGCACTAAACACGTCGGTTATTTTTGAACATGTTGAGGCATCAACCTCTAGATTTTTTTTTGGCCCGCAATTTCTCCGCACCCCCCTTGCTCTTACGTTTTTGTTTCTCCATCGTAATCCACACATTTCTTTCTACCCCGAGTCACTGAATGCATCTGACTGATACACGGAGAGGGAGGGGTGGAGCCTGCTAAGAGATGATTGGGCCAGCCCAGTGTCAGTGTGGAAAATGAACCAATGGGCCGCTGTCCCTGCTTTATGGGCCGGTCGAAAGCAAAACATTTTTTTTTTAAATAAAATGTTTTTAACGGCCTATCGACCGGCCCCCAAGTGCGTCGGCCCACCGGGCATTTGCCCGGTATGCCCGATTACCAGTCCAGCCCTGATAGATGTACATATGTAGAGGCCTTGTGTGTAAACTCCCAGTGAACAACGCGTACCGGGACGCCGTGAACGTCCGCCCAATTAAATGTGCCCAGTGATAAATGTGCCAGTTTGCTCCTCATTTGACCTCCTGCCCTAAAAATGTTTGTGTGTGTGTGTTTTTTTTTTTATCAAGCGTCGCCCCAATTACGTGGTCAGCAAACCGGCGTAATCAGAGCCCCGAGATGACGGCGTGAATCGGAGAGTTTTTCACACTCTTCTGTCGATACCCAATTATCCTCTCGGTTGCTTCTCGAAGCTGAGCGCGAATTACTTAAAACAGCTTTTTTTTTTTTTTTTTCAGAGAAGGGGGGTGGGGGGGGGGGGGGGGGCGCTAGGCATCGCTTAATTGCGACAATCCAGATTGACGTGGCAACATTGATCAATCGTTTGGGCTTAAACAGTGGACCGGAGGAGACATCACACAACAGATTGCAGCAAGGTCACGAAAGGGTAATTTTGCCTCTTCTTCTCGCCGCTCTAATTGCTTTCTTGAAGGCGAGTGGATTGTTTGCTTGATGCAGACATCTGTTGCTGCTAGAAGCTCATTCTGCAGGCATCAGATGAAGCGTTGGCTTTTGTTGTTGTTGTTGTTGTTGTTGTTGTTGTTGTTTCTCTTTCTATTTGCCTGCAGCACAAACCTCTCACAGTCATTATTGGGGACGCATGTCCTCCGGGTCGGTACCGGTCGGTTCTGAGGGGGCTTTGTGTTTGTGATAATCATCTCTGTGTGTGAAAAGTTTATCTCGCTGAAGAAGAAGAAGAAGAAGAAGACAATTTCTACTAAATATCAACCCTGAGAATCAAGCTGCAGTTTTCGTTCTAGAGGGATGACTTGTGCCCCCCCCCCCCCCCCCCCCCCCCACCCAAAAAAAAAGCTTTAAATCATCCGGCTCAATGAATCGGAGTCTTGACTGGAGCCAAATTGCCTGACGGTGCCCTGTGGGAGAGATAATTGGGTGAAACAGGTTGTTTTGTGCCATGCCGAGGTACACGAGAGGCGGCAGAGAGGAGAAAACAAAGCAGACTTCTCATTTGAGATGAAACCTCTGGAGCGTGCACCGTCTGGTTTTATATTTGGGGGGGGGGGTTTGGGTTTTTCAATGAGGCAGCCATGAGGAAAGATGCCGCGGGGCTGCACGAGGCCGAGGGCCATTCGTCTCACACGAGTGGAGTTTGGTGCACGTCAAGTCTGTTTGAAACGCGGTCTCCACCAAACCAAGTCGCCAGGAACCTTCTGCTGGGACCCCCAAAACGAGGTCCCACCCACATCTATTACGTGCAGACGGCGCTTTGCGGGCCTCGGGTTCGGTCCCGGAACCGGATGACGCCATGCGCGGGCCTGTCAATCTTTGTCTTTGCGGTCAGTCGCCTGCATATCGGCTCCTCTTTTAGGATCTTCTCTCTCTCTCTCTCTATGTAATTTTTTTTTCGCGCTGAAAGCAAACGACGCCACGAGAGAGAGAGCCGAGTGAAGCGCGGCGTTAATGGGAAACCCAAAACAACGCTTCACATTCAAAGTGGAGCCCGGCGACGTGTCACTCTGAAATGCTCCAAATCGAAATGTTAATGGTAGTCATTTTGTTTTCACACCACTTATTTATGCAAATTGGATACTGTAAAAAAAAACAAAAAACCACTTTGATCCAGTGGAAAATACAAGCGCCGCCATCACCTTTCCACGCCGCCACGTGTGGACGGCTCACTTTCCTCTGTTTAAAACGGACAATTTTCCCGCTCAAGTAAGAAATAAAAACAAAATAAAACTCTGTCATTTGAACCCACGGATCATTCCGCTGCGGTTTTTTTTTTTTTTTTTTCACTTCACAACATTCAACACACACGCACACGCACGCACACACACACACACACACACACACCCGGTGATGTAATTAAACTTGTTAATTGGAAGAGATTCGTTCGCCACCTGCGGCACTGAGGGTGCGAGTTTGTGGTCATCGCTAACAGAAATAGTCCCTGCTAATTGTTTTTAGTTTGGGGCCTCTATGTGGGGGAGGTGAAGAAATACTTTGATAGCTTCAGGGAGGGGGTGGCGGGGGGGGGGGGGGGGGGGTTGGGGAGTTTGCCTTGCTGGCTTGTGAAGTGGGCCTCAGTGGTCCTGGCTCAGGACGCTAACATGGGTTGATTTCTCAAGGCTGATCGGGGAATCAGAGGCTATTTAATAAAACATTATAATTTATTTTTTTCAAAAGCCAAAATTGTTGGTGGTCTGCAAAGAAGAAGTGGTTCCGAGATTAAGCCCACAATTCGTCTCCAGACACATATGGATTTCCTGATGGATCAACGCAGACTCGCTGTCTGCTTCATGTCCGTCTAATGGGGTAAAAGTGTTGACTCGCCCCTTTTCTGTAATTCCGCTTAAAACAGTACACGCTGCGATGTTTCTGCAAAAACTCGCATTTAAAACAAGACCAACGTAGTTTTTTTTTTTTTTTTTAATCCTCCTCCGGCTTTTGGAAGTCGTATCAACGAGGCCTTTAGTAAAGCTGGTGTAACACAGTTTATCCACAACTGTCGCTTGTCAATCAACGTCAAACCGCGCTTTCCTTCCAGGATTGCGGTGCATTTGAGGTTTTCCATTACGGCTCTGAAGGAGACTTCGTGAACCGGGGTCCGGTGGAATCAGACTGATTAGCGTGGACTCCTTCAGCTACGCTTGATTAGATGAAGCTGAATGACTCTACATGTATTCATGGGGTCTCAGGGCCCCTTGTTTCTTAACCCGTTTACACACCAGGTCACACCCACAGGTGTTCCCCTTTATTCTGACAGCTAAATACATCCAGATTGTTGTAAATGGTTTGATTCCGTGAGAAATATCGTTAATGCGGCTTCTTCCGACGCGTAGAGAGCTTTTATTGCACTACTTGGAGGTGTTGGAGGCAGGATGTCTTATTGTGAAAGGCCAGCATTGATGTTCATTTTGGCGACTTTTTAGAGCGAAACAAACAATGGGGATTAACAGGATAAGTTTGTTAGGCTTGATTGTGTTTACATCAAATATCTGATCAGATACACAATGAAAAGAAAACCCACTTCATCATCAGTAGTCGTTCCGATGAAGTTCTGTGTGTACGCGTGATAATATGAAAAAGCTATAATTTGCTTCAGATGCTAATCTAAGGAGACTCTTTCCTGAACCATATCATGATCAAGATCATATATATATATATTTATATATGTAGCTGCTCCCGGCTTGCTACAAAGGTACGTTGGTATCGTGTCTTCTCCCCCAATGAACCAGTCGCCACTAACGTCCTGCACATCTTTCGGGATCTTCAGGTATCTCAACCCCTGGGGTCAACCTCCCACGGTGACCTGCAGGAGTCACCACTGCAGGTAGACTCAACCCACCCAGACCCAAACCAGGAAGTCAGGGGTGAACAAAACAACCCCAAAAAGACAAAAAAAAAAGGTCCCGTCGCAGACCAACTTCGCCCAGGAGTCGCAGGGTGAGTCCCGGCCTTTTGCCTTCATCATCATCATCATCGCCGTCATCGTCTCGTCGGGTTCGACGAGTTGTGTAACTTTGTATTCGTGTCCTCCTTACTTGCAGGAGCCAGAGTCCTCCACCGCCGGTCCTCAGGCACGTTCCGGACCTCCATACAAGACAAAGTGATGGACCAGCTGCTCTCCTGGGTCACAACCTCCACCGCCCACCAAAGAATCATCCAGGTACAAAGGTCTTACCGCAAACCAACGCGGGGACACCGGTCGCAGCGGATGGCCTGAGAATTCTGCCTTTGGGGTGAATTGTATGTTGTTCACATTTAATATTGACACCACGCAGACTGGACAACAGAAGCACACGTTATACGTGGTAATGGACCATAATACTCATTTCCTGTGGGGGTAAGATCTCAGCTGAGAAGATTTAATTGCACAATAACAAAAGTCTCTCTTAATTCAAACCCGCGGCACCTCGCACGCCGTCACGGCCCAAAGGCACAGGTGGACCACTTCGGAAATTACTGCAAAATCGCATTCGCTCCAAATGAGGAAAAAGGCTCCATGGATGCTGCAGAGTGTGACATTTTGATGAAACGCCGGATGTCTCAGGAGCCGGAAGCACTCGAGCATTTCATTTATTTATTTATTTTGGGGAGGAATATACTTAAATTGTGTGAATTGTGCTCTGTCACAGTTAAGAGGGAGTGTATATATTTATATATATAGATGCATATATACATACAGACACTAACAACATGCACCACGTGCCGGTGTGACGCGGCGGTGACGCGTGCGCGTGACGCGTGCGCGGGCCCCCCCGGGCGTCTCAAACCGAGGCCGCTAAACGGAACCCAGCCGTCGTGCGTGGGGTTTGGTCTCCGCGGGGTGTACACTTATCACTCAGCGCCACGGTGCCCATTTCACTCACAGTTTGCGTTGGCGCGAGGCTTATTGGACACCGCCCCTGGGGGCGGGGCTATCGAGAGACGTCAATCAAGCCGTCGGCACACTGCCGCGCAGGAATAATCTTTGCCCGATGAGTGAAAACACCTGTGTGTGTGTGTGTGTGTGTGTGACCATTGGCGGACACAGGATTGGGGGGGCTGAAAGAGAAAGAGGAGGAACAGTAAAAGTTGAAGCTTCAGAAAGGGTCACGGAGACGTGGACAATGTCCAAAGGTAAGGTGGATCAAACGGTTCCTCGTCATTCAGCCGCCAGTTTAATAGTTTACTCCTGCGATTTACAATGTGTCCAAATGCCAACCAGGAAGTGAGCATCCATCAAAAGCCAATTAATGTTCCATTGTTTTTTTTTCGATTACTGCAAGGAATTAGCTCTTTAAAAACGTAAACTTCAGGTACTTAAATGATTTGTTCAGCAGGTTGAACTGAAAACAATGATCACCACTTAATTTTCGAAGCATTCCAAATTCACGAGTGTGACGTATCTCGTATCGCAGAACAAACTAATCTATTAAACTTTTGTTTTTTCGACCACAGTTTTTGTTTTTCATGCATGTGACTTGAGACGAGGCCTTCATTTCTGTCATTTTGGAAGTAATTCCTGCAGGACTCTGTTCGAACATGTGGAAATGTCGTACTTTTCCCATCAACTCATCCCACGTGCTGCGGCTTCAAGTACCGTTGCATGCTATGAGCATTGCACCTTGAACTCTGACCCCTCATAGTCAAAAACATCCTTTGAAGACAAATTCTATTTTTGCTAACTTACTTTCGCCGTACTTGGTGCTACTTAATAGTACGACAGTATGGCTACTGGAACACCGAGCTTTTCTCGTCACACCACAGGTGTCTTTTCCTTTACCCCCCCCTCCCT
This sequence comes from Pungitius pungitius, assembly GCF_949316345.1. NCBI lineage: Eukaryota > Metazoa > Chordata > Actinopteri > Perciformes > Gasterosteidae > Pungitius > Pungitius pungitius. Next base: position 2,134,978 of record NC_084919.1, on the reverse strand, counting down.
CCCCATCTCCGCTTGACAGCATCCCATTTCTCAAGCAACATTGTGCAACTAGTAGTTAGGACGGCACAAAGGACAATTAAAGCTATTTGAAGAAGCCTTGTTGATTTTCCGTTCAAGGCATCTAATCGCGTCCTGCTTTACAACCGGGATGCAAAGTGGGTGCAATTAGCAGCATTTAAGTAGCAGGTTGGACCGAGGAGCAGCAGCGATGCAGATAGCGCGGCGCCAACAATGAACAACAACCGCTGTCACTGGCCTTCTCGGGCTTTCTGTGCTTTCTCTTTCCCCCCCCCCCAACCTCTTCGTTGTAGCTTTCGAGAATGGGAGTGGTGATTAAAAGTGACGCTCCTATTTTACATCATCAAACAAAGCCATTACCCAGTGTACACCTGCGTGAAACCCCCCTCCCCACCCCCAACTGATCCCGGGGACCCTCTTGCACTGCGACCCCCCCCCCCCTCCTCCTCCCCTCCCCCCCGCAGGTGCCTGCAGTGGCTCGCCGCGGCGGGTGGGGGGCGCTGCAGGGCTTGCGTGGACACCTCCGAGTGGAAGGGGAGGAGCAGCAGCGGGAGGAGAAGTGGCCGCGCGGCGTGCCAGCTCCCCCCCACCCCCCCGAGCAGAGGCTCACATCTCCGATCCGCCGCGGCCGCGCACGGAGCTCCGAGAGACGCGCTCCGCCGAGTCCAGTTTCCGCCGCACTTGGTGACGCGCGGAGCGGCGCACCGACGCGCGCACAGCGGTGTCACCCCCCCCCCCCCCCGCTTCTTCTTCTTCATCTTTTTGTGCGTGTGCTGTGAAAGGCAACGGCGGTCTTTGCGGGATAAAGACAGCATTCATACATAAGCAGCGCCGCAGCGAAACCAGGACGGACGCACGGGGCCCGAGGAGGAGTGTTGGGGCTGGTGGGTGGGGGGAGACGGGAGCAGCAGCGAGCGACCGGGGAAGGTAAGCTCACGCTCAGGCTCAGGCATCGTAGCCCCGCACGCACTTTGTGTGCGCGCTGCGGCTCCCGACGTGCGTTGTGTCCGTCAGGAGTTCGGACAGCGCACGGGGCACTTGTCTTATTATGCATGACTGAGGAGGGACAGAGGGGGGGTGGGAGGGGGACAGGCAGGTTCACTGTCACCCACCCTGAGCTGAGGACCCTAGCCAGCCAAATGCTGCGTGTGTGTACAGTGTGCACGTCGTGCGCAAGGGCTCGTGCCAGAGGGAAAAGCACTAACTTCTCGTGTCGTTGCGATAAGCGGGACGCGTGAAGCTGTGGTAGAAGAACAAAGGACCGCCCGATATTATTTTCATTTAATTTGACAGTGAAATTGTGAGTGATTTTATTTAATGCATGTCCATTTTTTTACTTAACCAACAAAAAAAAATGTCCAAAAATATATCACCCGTGAACTAATGATTAATGTGACCTGCATCTGTGAGTTTATGGCTGCATACTTCACCACATGATCGAATCCCTTCATGCATCCTCTCGTACCCTACAGATGCACCGCGTGTAGCCGGCGCCACGCGAGACCCATCCTGCAGACGACGAGGCATTACTCATCACCAGTCCCATCTGTCGTTGCAGCCATGAGGGCCAAGTAGAGCGCGCGCCCCCCCCCCCCCCCCCTCCAGCCGGCGGACCGTGGTCCTGCGCGCTTTTGTCTCCCGGCAGGTGAGAAGCTCGTCGGGGGGGAGGGGGGGGAGATGACTTGACCCGCGGCATCAGATCTCCAGCTCATCACCGTGCCTGATAGATGCCTGTTTGCCTTCTCATTCCTGCGCTGAAACGTCAGTGTTGTATTAAGCTGTGTGTGTGGGGGGGGGGCAGGACACACACTTCCCCACCGATGACATTCTGCCGTGAATCAAGGCGGGGATTAAAGGGGCTTTAGTCCCACTCCCTCCTGGACAGGCAGGGAGCCGGGCCCTCGATGGGGGGCGAGGCGGCGTGTTTGCCTCGGGGGGGGGGGGGGGGGGGGGCGTTTGCATATTTAGACTCGCTGCAGGTGGAGCGTCGTGCTGATGGAAACGTACGCAGCTGTAACGTCGGCGCGAGGATCACCAAGAAAGTGTTTTTTTCTTTTTCCCCCCAGTTCCTCACAAGCTTCTTTTCTAATAAACTCAATCAGGGATTATCCCTCTGCGTGGAGAGCCAGTCGGGGGGGGGGGGGGGGGTGGCCTGGGAAACCGCTCCGGCCCGGGGAATACATTGTGAAATTACCTCAAGGCATTTATCCTATTAGTAAAGGCCAAGCGGGAAACCGCTCCTGTTGTTATGCTCGGCCCCGAATCCCAACGCTCAAGGCCCTTTTTTTTTTTTTATTTCGCGGGGAGAAGCTCTATTACGGGACACGGGCTTCATCATTTTATTGATGGGGAAATATTGGGGCAATGTGTGGATCTGCGATCGACGCCGTGTGATACAACGGGAGCCTTTTCCCTGGTCTCAAAGTAAAAAGATGTGCCTTTCCGAATGGGGGCCGGACTCGTGCTGATGCGCTCATTTATGCTGAAGAGCCTCGTGTGTGTGTGTGTGTGTGTGTGTGTGTGGATATTTTTGGTGAAAGCGCCGGTAGGGATATCGAGATGCTTCATTCTCTCCACATCAGCCAGGCAACAACTGTGCATCCGCCGCTTTGGCCTCTGGAGATGGACTCACAGTTCTAAACGAGTCCTGAGAACAGACGCTGTGCCAAACATGGCCGCAGAAAAGCCAGGGTCTCGCTGTGTTTCTCACGAAACGACAGGCAGAGGAACACAAACGATGCATCTGCCGGCGCGGACGAAACGGAGCCGTTTCCTCCAGTTTCTATTTTTTTTTTTTTTTGTTAAGAATGCAAAAATAGTGCATTTGTTGATCTCCAAGGGGAACGGTGTAGAGGCGCTGTTGTAGCCCGGCAATTCCGCTGATTCCGCTGCAGGCATCAGAGGGCCGGTCTGGACCGACCCGCCCCCCCCCCCCCCCCCCGTCAGAAGGAAAAGAAAGCGCCGTCGAGTGCGTTTTATTGTCTTCTCTTCACAATGGACTCCCATTTTCTCAAAGTTTGAAAAATGGCTTATTTTTCAACCGCCTTTGCAACCCATTTAGAAAAAAAAAAAAAAGTAGGAATCCAATAATAATGGCACGTGGGCCGTATTGTTATCATTCATATCACCACACTGCAGTATACAAATGCCAGAGGTCAGTGGCCGAAATGACTGGAAGCTCTTTTTGGGCCCTTCCTTGAAACGTGTGGTGGAAGCAGCAGGAGAAACGATGTGAAGAGCGTCTTCCACGCAGCCAGGATCTCGCCCCCTCGGTTTTTAATTGTGTGAGAGGCGCCGGCGTGTGGGAGAAAGCCCTTCTTGGGCTTTTTGGTTAGAATGTGCTGGGTGTAAAAAAAAAATAAATAAAAAAAAAGCCTTTCGCGTCGCTTTAATAGCGCTGCGGTCGGAAAGCCGAGGTGTTGCGATCGCGTCCCGCCGGCCTATTACGCTGACGGCAATCGGGTGATAAAGACGTGACATTGGAAAAAGGATTTCATTATAAAAGTGGTCCAGTTGTTCTCTTAATTCTTTCCAGAACAGCGCAGTTCGCTAAATGGAGGCAACTCGGCGGCCTTCGTCGAGTTGATTTTCCCCCTCCGGGCGGGTTCCACATTTTTTCGACATTGGAGAAAGAGAATCCTTCTTCTTCTTCTTTTGTTTGTGATTTTCAGATGGCCCTTAATCCACGGGCACACTGGAAGAGCCTCTTGAAGCTGGAGTGCATGATGTTGCACGGAGACATGAAGCTCATTACGGCCACGGCTAAATGCGAGGGAGACGTCTGAGTGGCTGCGGCGCGTTGCGTAACTGTTGATTAAATAATGGGCCAACGGCACGGCTGGCGGGAACAGTGTTTTTGATGTTACAAGTGTGGCTTTGAATACTGGCGTCATGTTTACCGCGCATACTCGAGACTGCTATCAATCCTCCTCCTCGACCGTGCTCCCTTTGACCTTTTTTCACAACACCTGCTTCTGTTTTTCTTTGCTTTCTTTTCGTTGCAGTTGACGGCTTTTTGAACTTCCGCCATTTTCCGTTGCGTTGGGCAAAATGGAGCCTGCTGCTGCTGCAGCAGCCGGTGTGCAAGTCAAGCGACGAAAGGCCCGACTCGGATTGTCTTTACCTGTTGGAGACGGCGCTCTGCGCTCGAGTTAATTGCCCCGAAGGCGCAGTTCCACTCGGCGTCCCGTCGATCGAGGAACGTGTAAAAAGTGTAGCGAAAAGTAACCGGTTTAGACGCCTAAAAGCCGCCACCATTAACTCGAAAGATGATGGAGGAGTTTTCAGAGATATCGTATCGTAACCCTTGTTTTCTGGAGCTAAAGGAAGCATTTTGGAGGGAATAGTCCTGCGCGCTTCAGTGATGTCCTTTTGAACGTGTGAAATGAATAGTTAGCATCAGAGCTTATTCAATTTTACATTTCGCTAATGCACACAGGGGGCCGAAAGGCTACGAGCTAACGCCGCGCCGCCCGAGCTCTTTATGGATCAGTGAGCCATGAGAGGCGAGTCCCCCCACCCCCCCCCCGTTGACACAGTCACTGAAGGGCCAGTGGGGAGGTGTCGTATTCCTAAAAGCCTTCGTTTCCCCTGTACGGAGACACAAATGGTCTCAGGATGCACGAAGCTTTGGGTCGGAGTTAAATCTGAAACAGTCATTTCAATACGTTTCAGAATTATTAATAAAACCAGAGATGGTTGTTTCTGTCTCTAAAAATGACCATATTCTACCTTTCATAGTGTATTATTTGGGCATTTTGACCCTTGATTAGAACATGTATCATTTCAATCCACTTATCCCCCCCCCCCCCGATGGAGCCAACGTGTGGGTGTGTGAAGCTGCTGTTTGGTGAGTGGCTCTATTGGGGGGGGTGGATCCACTGCTCCCCTGGCATCTCTTTGGTTAATATCTACGCCACTATCATAGCTCTAATTTGGATTAAACATCCATTATAAAATATCAACTAGGTTCTATGTATGTATGGGCTGTTAAAAAATGTAGCATATACCAGGGTATTATTTTTAAGACTGGATTGTCTCTGAGAGGAACATGGATGTACTAAGTAATAATTTATCTGAAATTGAATAATTGAATGCGCCTCGAGGAGAAGTGCAGCTTTAAAGAGACGCCTGGAATGTCAGAACCGACCCGGCGATGCCCGCTTGAGGCGAAGCAGACGTCCAATTACTTCAAGAGAAAAACAAACCGGAGCCCTCGCTGAAGTCACTTGAACTTCTCCTCTCCTGCCCTTCTGCCCGGGACCTTCAAGAATGGCTCTTTAAACTCCTCTAAACTCTGCTTCGGGCGCTTGTAAAGTTCGATTCTTGTCATTCGTCTCAAACACTCCGGGCTTCGGAACCGATGTATGACCGTCGTACATCACGAGAACGACCACCGCCGGTTGGTGCTTCCAGGAATGCTGCTCCCCAACGAATGCAACGGGGTGCTGGCCACGTCCAAAATGCCCGCAGCACAACCAGCAGGGTCAATGATCGTATCAATCAATTAATCAATCTGCTCCACCAATAACACTAGCGTTTTAAAATCCTGGCTGTAGATGCCCTGAGTGGTGAGGAATTGTACGTTGTCCCTTAATCTGGATGTCAACGGGGCGCCGAGACCTTCAAAATAAGAGCGTTAAGGGTTGTGAATAAGAGCGGTCGTCCTTCCACTAAATCACTCTCGCGGTTACATAAACCTGTCGAGTTAATTCACAAAGTTGAGCACAAAAGCATCTAAAGGGTTCATGAGCTTCTTGGCAACAGTTTACTCGGCCTTGAATTGCATTTAAAAAAATAAAAATAAATAAGAACCAACTGGTCCTAGCAAAGAAATCGACTAAAATCGCTGAAGTCGACCAAAACCGGAAGGGCCAATTAGTGGGACAGGGACACCACTCGTACCCCAACCCCCTCGTTACGTAACCTCTCTGGACGTCCAGTCCGTCCCGAGTGCACTTTGAGGAGCGGAGAACAACTCCTTGAGCCTTTTTGTTGTCCTGCTCGTACAGCGAATCCCGGATTATGAGACCGGGGGGGGGGGGGGGGGGGCGGCCATTGGCGCGTTTAAAAACCTCCTCTGGAGAACGGAGGAGGAGAAGAGTTTTGATTATTAACGGCGAGTCCCTATCTCTCAGGCCCTAATTGGTCTCTGCTGATTGCCGAGCGTTCTGATTAAGAAATGCCATTAAAGTTGATGCATTATGCTTCCAAGTGTTTTTCACACTTTGCTCCTTCAATCAATCGATAATTACGTAGATGATTTATTGCTGTGGTTCAGTTTGACAAGTTTACAGTAATTGCCATGCGAGAGATTTGGTTTTTTTTTTGTGTAAAATGGTTTCTTTTTGATAGTCTTAATGCTACAAAGTTCCATTGTTCCACATTCACCCGTTAACCTGAAAAAAAATGATTTTCAATTCTGGCGGTTACCCCGTCGCTTTATTGTGAAGTATTTATCTCTGAATTATCACCGACTGTGGCACTTTCTCATTTTGAGTATCATTCCGTAGTGACTTGTTGGAGTCAATCTGCGTGTTTTTCATCACGGATGTGCAAGTTGGTAATTAGACGCAGAAGCGACAGAAATATAAATCTATAGGGAGAAGTCAATGAGTCAGTTAATGATTTTACTTTGTGTGGCGTTAATGGAAAACATCTCTTAATTTCATGAATTTCCTCCGGGCTTTAACTCATTTTCCAGTAGAAGGAGAAGACATTTCGGCTTTTCTTTACACCGCGACTGTTTTTAGCTCCGTGTTCTAACCGCATTTGAATTGCTTGCCCCTCTTTTTTTGTTTTTTTTCATTTAAACCGATTACTTTAGAGGTAAATTTGTCATATTATCAAAAGGTTAAACGTATGCACAGTTGGACTCTTAACTTTTTAAACGAGTCCTATTTTCTAGCAGCACCTCATAAACAACGACATGTCGGAACTTTTTTTTTCCCCTGGCGTGCATCAGCAGCCGCCGCCGCGGCGCTCGGGGAAGCGATGGTGGAGACGATCGGTTTGATACCAGCGGGCTGCTGTCTTTTATCATCCCCTGGAGGGGGGGGGGGGGGGGGGCTCGGACGGCTCGCTCCTTCCTTTCTTGCACGATCATCACAAAGTGAAAAAACATGAGCATTTTCCACCTTGTTGTTGTTGTTGTGGAAAAAGATGCAATGCCTTCGAAAGCCTGATGTGGGGGGGGCGGGGGGGGGGGTCGCTAGTTTGGGGACGGTCTTCTATATTCCAAATTCCATTGAGGAGGTGGGGGGGGGGCGCTTATTGTGAAGGGAACCAGCGTGATGCTAAACACCACCCCCCCCCCCCCATAAAAAAGCTGCAGTAAGAAGTCGTCTACACTTCCCAGGATGACCCCCCGCCCCCCCCCCCCCCCCCCCCCCCAGAGCGCGAGCCTGAGGGTCTCAGCTGGAGGTTCCGTGTGCCGCGGCGGAGGAAAAGAAGCAGTAAATCCTCCAAAGGCTGCTAAGCATTCTGGGTAATGCCTGCTCACAGAAAATGAAGCCACTTTTGAAGCGGATTCCACCTGAATTGGATGTTTTATTTTATTTTTTATAAAGAGTTTTAGTACATCGGGAGGAAAAACACACCCACATTGATCTTAATGCCCTTCATGTACTGCAATGACGTTGCATTTAAAAGTCCTCACGGCTGTCCTCCAGGTTTCCTCTTGGACTCGATTCAAGGGAAAGACAACGTCCCCCGGCTCCCTTTGTGTCCCTAACGAACACCGTTGTCCCTCCCTGTCCTTTGCCGTGGTCTCTGAGAGCAGCACGGACCTTCAGCTCTGCATATAATTGTAGTCATTTTTTTTAGAAAAGGGCTGAATCGCACGTTAATCCTCCCCAGGGGCGGCCCTACGCCCCCCCCGTTTGACCTTTTTTGGCGTCGCCCCAATTAGCCCGGCGCTGACCGCTGGCGTTCTCTCAGGACAGTTGGAGGGGTTATTGATTATTAAAGATCACACTAATGAATCTCTCCACGCGGATTGTTCCACACTTGAAGGGCCTTTTTTTAAAAATTTGCCTTCTGAGTGAAGCGTGCCTGAATCAACCTCATTAACGGATGGCAAGCGCATGAATATTAAGGCCAGATTTATAGATGTTTTCATTTGTGTTGTGAAGCTGCGACTAATTCTCCCGCTGTAATTGTTTCTGCAGGTGCAGACGCCAGCGCTCCGAAGATCCCATTTGTCTGTGATGAGCCCCCCCGTCCGCCGGAGACCAAAGGTACGGTGCGCTACGAGAAGCTCATTATCTTATGTCCCAATAAACGCGTTTGGTATGCCGCAGGCGAGCTGGACCAAACGCCGCGGCGTCAAAGCCTCAGCTTCCTGTCGGACGATTGGCTACTTTAAAAAAAAAAAAAGAAAATGATACATTTTATTCAAATGTGAAGCCGACGGATTCTGCGACCCCCCCCCCCCCCCCCCCCCCGTGCTGCGCTTGGCGCTTCGCTGCGGCTTATTTGTGCGTAAGTGTACATGTTCCGTGTCGCTGGTTTGGTGGTGAGGGGGGGGGGGTCTGGAATTGTTTGATGCACGGCGTCATTAATTGGACTTGACTTCCTCGCCGCGTTCCTCCTCGCCACTCAAAAAGCCGTCACGGGCCGTCACGGGGTCGCAGTCTGATCCCAGCGGCCCCGCGGGACCCCAGGAATGTACACTTCCCCCCCCCCCCCTCCCCCGGTGGTTCGCTCACCGCCGATGGAGGGGAATTGAATTAATGGGGCGTCCCGCTGCGAGGGCAGATTAGGACGACATGCTGCTGCCCTGTGATCCCTGAGCGAGGCGACCAAGCGGGGGGGGGCTCCACAGACACATCTTCGGGGGGGGGGGGGGGGGGGGGTTGTTAACGTGTAGTCTCACCTTGTTGTGCGTGATTGTTTACCACCACGCGGTCATCAGGGGGCGCGAAGAGAAAAGCACACGAGGTGTTGAGCGCCGTGTGGGCGGGACGTCGCTCTGTGGCGATACAAACGGGCTTTGGACTCTTCATGCATGACTCACACATGGACACAGTGTCTCTTTGAAAACATTTGCTTTTATATATTTGTGTTTCGGTGAATGGAGTCTTTTGTGTTGTTTTTTTTTTTCCCATTAGTTTGCTCAGAACGCCTCGCAGGCGTTTCCTCCGCTTCGCTCGTGGTCGTTTGCCTTGATAAAGAGCGAGCGACCAACCGCAATCCTTTCTTTATCTTTTTGCCACCCACCTGGGGAAGTAATGGTCATCATCATCCTGCCCCCCCCCCCCCCCCCCCGTAGTGTGCCGTTCGCGTTGGGCCCCCAGACGCTGTCTGCGGGAATCATCCTCAAGGCCTCCTCCCGGTAATGATGGATGACAAGCTCGGTCTCCTGGTGGCACGCAGGGCCGCTCACACGGAGGTGCCATCGGCCGGCAGCCTACCTGGTGCACGGGGGGTGGGGAGGGGGGGGGCAAAAGACTCTGTAATGATGGAGAGAGAGAGAAGGCTTCGTGTCTCCTGTTGAGCAGTGCAGTAAATTGCTGCGACTCCCTCTGGTTCTGCTAGTAAAAAGCCAGTGGTCACACAAAGAGGGCTGCAGCTGACACTGGTGTGGCTTAAGTTTGGCCGACTAGAACCGGGGGGGGGTGGGGGGTGAGGTTCTGTCTAAATCTTAAGTTTCTCAGCTCAAGGATTTGTTCCGTTCTCCGGCTGCCGTTTTCTTTTCAAGGCGCCGCGAGCGCTGATTGTTTTCATTAAAGCGCTTCATCTGTAAATGATTTTTTTTTTTTTTTTTTCAATAATTTGAACCATTGTTTGGTTTAAGAATGTCAGAAAGTAGTGGAAAACGTTGCTTCCAGTGTCCCGGTCTCCAGAGAGATGTTTTTTAAAATGTCGATCTGTGCAACAAACAGCCCAAAATCCTGGTTTCAATTAAGTCAAACAAAGTAGTAACGTCTTCTTTCTTTATTTGACAAAAGCTTTCAATCCTCCTCTTTGAACTCTGGTGACGTGGCCCCTGGTTTTTTGACATGTGTTTGGACCCGTCCCTCCATATGGGGTAAATTTAGCTTCATAGCTTTGCATCTAGAATCCTTTCCACACGTTATATCTTTAAAGAGCCGTTAGCCGCGGCTGATTGGTAATGAGGAGTCTAAGACCAATAACATGGTATTTTATAAAGAATATACTTTTGTATCACAAATGCATTAATCATCATGAAAACCCCATAATAATACATCATTTCAGGTTGTGCGTGGGCACACATGCGCCTCCACCCAATGGAAGGTCCTGCTGAGGTGGAGATAACGGCGTCAAAACGCATTTTTCACCATAATTGGATCCGGCCCAAAAAACGCTCGCTTTAAAAAAAAAAAACCCGACTTCGTCTGCTCGAGGATCCTCATTAAGTCACGCTGGCGCTGTTCCAAGCAGAGAGCTGATGCCACTAGTGACATGTGACCTTTGACCCGGTCGGATGTTCCCTCAACGGTGGCGTCGGGCGGCGTCCTCCTTCCTCCCGTTCACGCGCCGCCGCCGCCGCCAGACCACAGCGGAGGCTAGAGCGGCGAGCGCTGTCACACAAACCAGCGGGACATTGTCAGCGCCCCCCTCCCCGCCCCCGGGGGGTGATTAAGACGCACAGCGCCGCAGGGGGTCGGCCCGTGGTTAAAGGGGCATGGGATCCTCCGAGGCCGACACGCAGCAGGGGGGCGTTTAGCATCTTATCCACGCCATTGAGGCTAATATCTGTGAATGGGGCATGCTGCCACTCTGAGGCTTTTCCTTTTTAAACGCCAGTCGGCGGGGGGGGGGGGGGGGGGGGCGAAGGAAGGGAGCGACTCCCGACGTTTCAGGACGTTTGGGTCCGACTGTTTTGCTGCGAAGAAGAAGAAGAAGAATCGGCTTCTGGTCCTGCTTCCCATCAGGGGGGAGGAAAATGACCCGTTTGAATGAGCGCCTTCGTGCCGCAAATTGAATAAATTACAAAAAAGCCAATTGCATTCGTTGCGGCATTTAAAGTTTTTCCAAAAAAGAGTCTGTGTGAAAAATGTCACCTGTGAAGCGTTTTGCCGTTTTTCAAAACCCTTTTTATTTGGAAAATACAAAATAATCTCCGGATGAGCTGCAGTGCCTTTGAACTACAAACAAGCACGCAACCAAAAAAAGGGAAATAAATTCTATTGATGGACGCATGAAGATAAACTTCATACCAGAACGAGATGAAACCATGATTCAAATTCAGACAAGGACTGAAGCCCAAAAAAACTCTTATTCTACTAAAAGCTTCAGGATGACGGCGTGTACGACAAGGGGTCACACGCCGCGGCGCTTCGGATTAAAACGCACAAGACCTGTTGCTCGCAGAGACATTTTTATATATATCTACTTTTTTTTTAAAGCGTGTTCATTGGTCTTCGTCTCCGTCTGATTCGCGGCGATACATTTTTTTGAAAGGAAGCCATTTTCCACGCCCGGCGTGAAAAACTCCCCCTTTTAACCGTAATTACTCGGGCCGCCCGGTGGGGGCCAAATGCTCGGCTGAAGGGGGGGGGGGGCTCTTATCAAAGAACTCTGATTCTCCTCGCCGTCCGTGGCCGCGCGGTAAATTGACCTGCAATTATTGGCGAGCATCATCTGCCAGGATCATGTTTTATCTGGACGCCGACACGGCGGGCCATCTGCATCACGGCGCCGGCCTCCCCCCCCCCGCCATGCAAGGCGCCGTGTTTTTAGTGTGTTGGGGGGTGAGGGGGCAGAAAGAGGAATTTCCCTCTTAAAACAGGAGCTCGAGGGCTGCTGTGGTTTATCGCCATGGTTACGGCTGTGTTAAGGAGGTTGTTCACAGGTACGCAGCTCGCCAGAATAAATCCTCCGCTTCTACCTGGCTTCAAGGAGGAGAAGGATCAGCAGATTGTGCGAGAGACTCTGAAAAAAGGATCATTGTGTGTTTTTTTCCCCCCCTCCTTTAATTATTGTGACACATGTGCGGTGCAGATGTCAAAGTGATCCTTTACGGGCTCAGCAGAGGTTTACCTCTCGCTTGTAAACCCGCATTCCAGCACCATGTGTGTTTTTAACTGCCCCCCCAAAAAGCGCCTCCCAAACTCCTCTGCTCCGGCGAAAACAAACTGTCTTAACACCCCCCCCCCCCCTCCCCGCTTTCTCCTCGAAGCTGGAAAAAACGAAGTTGCTGTCTGCAAAATTTGCTGCAGCCGTCATGAAGCCTGGAGAACCCCCCCCCCCCCCGCCCCCTCACACCTGTGCAGAAGGTGATGTCCCTCCTTGACTTTTAGACACGGATTGAGGGCACCTCAGACATCGCATCACAGCCAATTATTTAATGTAGATTTTATTTTTTTGTTGGTCAAACTGACATTTTGTTGCATCTGAAATGTCTTCAGTTAAATCTTCCCTTAAAGGATTTGTAGATTCAGGGTTTTAACGAGATCAGTAAAAAGCTTTTAAAGGCGTTTAATTAAAGCACTACCGGTGTACATTTAGTCCTCTTTGGTTATATTTTCTGCAGTTGATGAACTTGCATCTAAAGCCTCCATCAAACCAGATGTTTTGTGATGTTTTTTTTTTACCCCTGTGTGAAGAAGGCCCGAAACAAGTTTACTTGACATTTCGCCTCCGTATCATCTCCGGGGAATGAAGTTTTCCGACAGGCACACATTGATTTCACCAACCTGTGATCCTCGGCCCCCTTTCTCCCTCCCCCCCCCCCACTTCCTCCCACCGTATCTGCACTTCCTTCTTCCCTTTTGCACGCACTCTTCTTCTTAAAACTTTTTTTCTTTACCAATTTAGCCGCTGAGAGCTCCTCTTGTTTTCGGTCGTGGAGAAAAAAAAATCAATAGACATCACAGGAGGGATCGAGCGCTGAGGAGGGAGGGAAGGAGGGAGGGAGGGAAGGAGGGAGGGAAGGAGATGGACTGCCATCCTTGTCAGTCTGACCCTGCCTGACGGCTGTCATCTCCTTTAATTGCTCGGCTAATATCCTCCCCACTCAGCCTGGATGTAGGTCAGCGAGGGCCCCCCCCCCCCCCCCCCCGCTGCAGCAGACTCCTCGCTTCCTCCCTCTGTCTTTCCTTTCCTTATCCCCTTCAGGCCCAGGCTCAATTAAAATGAAAAAAAACATGGCGTAGGAATATGAGACAGAGACGGTTGTTTCTTGCTCCGAGATGACCCCCCCGGTTTGGATTAATCCAATCAGAAACCTTCTCCTCCCCCCCCCCCCCCTTCCAGCAGTAGATAATCATTTATGCACCCTGTTCTATTCTGGGATTGGAAATAGGCTTCCCAGAATGAACGGTTAAATCCCCCCCAGGTGATGCGAGACTTTTCTTTGTCTGCGTTCTGCACCTCGGGGTCAAAACAGCGTCTTTGCAGCAGAAAGTCAAAACGATTGAATGCTGCATTTAGAGTTCAAAGGTGAACTCTGGGATATCGCCGCAACCTCCCTCCCCCCCCCTGCAGCCGTAGCGGGCGCGTGTTTTTGGATGCCGGTTGTTTACACCCACCGCCATCCCGGGGCAGCCATTTTGAAAACGAGGTAGCGAAGCACGAACGAGGCAGCGGGGGGGGGGGCGGGCGGGGGGGAGGAGGCAGTAATTGTGAACAGAGCTCTGAGCCAGTAACCGTCAAGGCCCCCTACCTCCCCGCCGCTGCCGGGTTTAATGGAGCGTGTGAGGGCCGAGGTGCGCTGCCCCGGGCCTGTAGGCTCCCTTCAGATGGGCCCCCACCCCCCCCCCCCTCCCTCCTCCCTCCTCCACCGTGGAACAATAAAGGCCTCAGGTGGAGCAGCCGGAGAAAGCATTAGCAGGAGACCCTTCCTGCCCGGTTCAGCCTCGCCGCCCTCCGTTTGCTTTCTTCAGTGAGACCACTGCTCCCCCCCCCCCCCCCCCCACTACCCTCCTTTCCACCCCCACCCCCCCCACAGGCAGGTCCAAACAACCCTGTGGAACTTGCTGATCTCTGCCCGTGTGACGACTCTCTTCACTGCGCATCCGTCCCCCTGGCGCCCCCCCCCCCCGTGGTCTTGCTTCGGATCCCCTTTCACGTGGAAGAGTGGAAGTCCAGCTGTTTGCTTTGGAGGAGGCTGGTGGAACCCAAAGGGTCGCACCGGGCCCGGTTCTGGAGCCGCTCTTCTGTGGGCGCGATGCCCGGATCTCGCAGGCCTGTGGCGTCGCCGTTCGGGGGAAACCGCATCGGGACAATTAAAAAGCGCAACGGCAGTTCCTTTCAACTGGCGAATCGATTCAGGGACACGTCTCTCTGTAACTGTCACCAAGCGTCACGTGACCCATCGGGACCAATCGCTGTGTCTTCAGCTAAAGCCCAGACGCTGACGCTGACGTTGATGCGACTTGAGTCCCCTCGGGAGACTGAAGGGGATGCGTGAAGTGTGCAGGTGTTTTTCCGACACGTCGTCCGTTCCGGGGGGGGCGGGTTCTGGTGGCGGCGCGTCCTCCTCGCCGGCGCGTCGTCTGCGGCGTTTGCTTCACGATTTGTGACGCCGCTGCCAAAACAATCCGAGAGGAAGACGTTGACGTGAACAGTCTTGAGGTTGGATTTGTGAGTCAAACCCTCCCCCCTCCCCCCCCCCCCCATCCCCCCCTCCCTCTCTCTGCCACCCAGCTGCCTCGTAAACAGATTTCGAAGATGAGCTTGTCGAGTGGCATCTTCCTCACCACGCAAGGCCGCAGCCCCTCTCGGGCGGGTTGGGGAGGGGGAGGGGGGGGAGGGAGTGTGAGGCATCAGGATGATCTTGCCATCGCTCTCTTGAAATGGCTTCGTTTCTGCTTTTCAGCCGGGGTCGGTTTGTTGATGGCGTCCGCGTGTAAGTGCCAGTTATCACTTTTGATGTCGCCAATTGACTCCCATCAGTCTGCAGACGCTTCACCCACAAAAGGGATGAGAGGCATATTTTCTTTTTTTTTTCTTCATCCAAATAACCAACTCGGCAACACCTTTTTTTATTTATTTATTTTTTTAAAGATTTGCTTATTCAAGCAGTTCTGTGATCGCTAACGTCAAAGTCGGGGCGCTTGTTTGCTCCCGAGAGAAGAAATGAAATTGCCTCAATCAATCCTTGATCGTTTTTTTTTTTTTTTTTAATACGCCGCGTGACGGCAGATGAGATGGGGGGGGGTAAAAAAAAAAAAAAAATCTCTGCTGGAGTCGGTCCTGACGCACGCGGAGCGGCATTAGCATTACTTTACCTCACATCTGGGTCTTTACCCTAACGGGAGAACACATTCAGAGCTGCTCTCGGACCGCTTGTAATAATTCATAAAACCTCGCAGAGCTGAAGGCAAGGTGATATTTTTTATTTTTTTTTACTTCGTGCTGAATCAGGGACACAATAATGGATTCATTGAGGACATTTTCACACCTCAGCCACTGAGGAACCACGTGTGCCTTTTTAGGGGGTGGGGGGGGGGGGCGGCGGCTCTGGTCCAGTGGACGTGAGGCTTGTCCGTCAGCCGGAGATGGTGCGACGGTGCTTTGAACACGGACGATCCATCGCACGGCGCCGCGTTGACCTGCAGCCTCAGTCGTGCGATGCGTTTGGTGCCAACGAGCCGCTGTCAGCTGGTCCGTTAACGTGTCGGAAATGACTCTCTAACTCAAAGCCTCACTCAGCTGCCAGTGTTTTTTTTTTTTTTTTCTTTTACCTGTAATTTAGTTCCACTTCCAGCTGTTTTATATGTATTTAATTCATTTTCCTATATTCTAAATTATAGAGGAGTTTCCCTTTGAAACGGGAAATGCCAGTAGCCGACGTTTTGTACTGAATACATAATTAAGGCAGCGCAAATTGGCATTTAAAATGTCACGTCTGGACGTTGCTATGGCTGTCGATGCATAAGGTGGTGTATATTAATCTTTTTAGTATCTCCTCACATCCCTTCAGATCATTTACACCCTGTTAAATGTTGTAACAAAAGAACACCGGTGCAACGACCCAGCTGACGCTGAAAAGGAGCGAGTCAGCGACATGTTTAATAAATAATAAAAAACCGACCCCTCAAAGGTCTTCGTAGACGGGAGGTCTCTCAAATGATGGTTTACGGTCGGGCTAATTGAGGTGCGCCAGTCGTTTTTTTCTTTTCTTTTTATTATGCCTCAGAAAAGGCGGCTTCACTTCCGCGCGGCGGAAGGAGCGCCGTCTCCCAAGGCCTCGCCGTAATGGCGCTTGTACTCAAACCACCTTTATTTTTTTAAAGCTTCACCTCTCACTGGCGGCTTTCAATGAGAACCAAGACATTACATTTCTGTGTCTGATTTAACCTGAAGGTTGAATGGAAAGTGGTGTCGTTTATTGCCGTTTTTATTTATTCTTTATTTTTTATTTTTAAAGCTCCTCCATTCAGAGCTGGTATGAATATGAAGTGAAGCCCGAGGCGTGAAGGCCCCCAGCTCCGTGTTTTATGATCACCAATCAGCGGTTCACCTCGGTTATTTATTACCGAAATGATTTGTTTATCAAATAATTAATTAGCTCCATCCCATTACGGCCCATCGCGTTCCGCCGACCCGTCCGTCGCTGCGTCGGGGGGGGGCGGCGGCGTTTTATGTTCCCCGTGGTTGTGATTTTGAGACGAGATTCACTAGACAATTTCCAGGTTTATTGCTGCTGTGCCCGGGCCGTCCCTGATAGGATTAACCAACGTCCAATGAGGGACGGCTGGACAGAATCGGAAACGCCCCCCCTCTGACTGATGGTGCCCCCTTCAGCTAACGCCAGGGAAGATGAATCACGTATCGGTGCACTTGAAACCAACCAATCGATAATAAGACGTCTGGCGCCCGTATTGACCACAGATGAGGTCGGCGCGCGATGGCGAAGGGGGAAGCGCACGCGTCGCCTCGAGGCGCACGCCGCGGGTTTGGAAGCCACTCGAACGTTTCTTCACACGTCTCTGTCTCGCTCTGCGGGTGCTTTCAGGTTCTGGTCCGGTTCCTCCTCACATTGACCTCTGTGTGGTTCTAGTTCTGAGCGTCGGTTCATGCACGCCCCCCCCCCCCCCCCCCACCCCCCCTGCTTCCTGTGTCACCGATAGACTGCATGAAATCAAAAAGCCCTCCACAAGGTCAGAGGTCGTCCGGTCTCTCGCCTCCTCGTTGATCAGCGTGCGTCGTGTCCGGCTCCAATGATCTTGGCAACACTTCAGCCCCCCCCCCCCATTTGATTGGCTCTGAGATTTCTTGGAAGGACGCGCATATCGTTCTCTCTCCCTCTACGCCTCGTTTCCGTTCTCTGCTTGATGGCCAATTACAGGAGATTGTTTTTCTTTTGTTGGACACGCCGGTCGGCGCCGGGGCCTCTTTTTTTCCTTCCTGGGGAGGCAGCGCCCCTTTTTTTCCCTTCTTTCCTTCTTTTCCTCTCCACTTGGCAGATGATGCGCACTATTTGATTAGAAGGTTTTCCTGGATAACCTTCAGACGATTGTATCGATGGTTTGGTGTCTTTCTGTTGGAGAAATGGCCGTCACTCTTTGCTTTTATTGACTTTTTTCTTGTTGCATATTTGTCGAGAGGAATATGTCCAATTCTTTTTTTTTTTTTTTTTAGCAGCGCCGTAATTTGTTTAGAAAATGAAGCAACTTTAACACTAAATCGTTCATTCAATTATGCAGAACCCTTAAATTAATATGCTCCAAAAAAACCTAGCTTGTGTTGATCCTGGAACAACAATGATGATGTTTAACCTGGAGCTAAAGACATCATTAAAAATCACCACCGTCCAATATCATCGAAGGGGAGAAAGCGGTAAATTGCTCTTCCTGTTCATTCGCTGAGAGCGAGTAACGTGTTCATACTGCGAGAGGAACTATCTGCAACACCACCAACTCCCAGAATGCAGTGCGGTCTGCGTTTCTTTTTTTAATCCAGCGATTGTTTTGTTTCCAAAGTCCCTCCCGAGGCGGCGGCTGTTACTCTTCTCGACGTGTCGCAACGCGCCGTCGGTCAGCGCTTCGCTGGGATGACGGACGGACGGACGGGGGGGGGGGGGGTTGCGTGGCCACGTTCGGCTCGTCGCGGCCCGTCTTCGTTTTCTGCTCCTCGCGCCTGATTGGTTGACGCTGGGGTTCCCGCGGAGCCTTTTGCGCGAGGAACATTGTTTACTGACGGCTACCTCCTGCAAACAACCGGGGGGGGGGGAACAGATGCTCGCCTTCGAGACGGAATTTCACACAACCGGCGCCTTGCAGGACTTTTAAGTACGAAAAAACAAGCTTTGAGATTTGGCTTGAAACTAATCGGTCTCTTCTTGTCTCTTAGTGTTGGTTAAAGTTAAATGTTTCACTTCCTCTGAGCCGTGGACTCCAGTCTATAAACAGATTCTACGATTCCTTTCCATCGCCACGTTCACCTGTGACTGCAGGTGCGCGTTGGTCTCCGTCTCTGTACGCCGGAAATAAGTGCTGCACCGTATCTGTTGTGTTACCCGGGGGCCATTTCATGTCGTTCTCTGCTGCTGTGTTTGGAATTTCTGCCTCAATAATGAGCCAGAACTGCTCCCTGGTGCCGACATCCAATCCCCCAACAGGACGCCACTAGTCGGTTGATGTGGAGTCTGTCTGCCGTGTTTTAACACCCTCTAGGATTGTGATGTTGTCACAAAATCACCCGGCGCTTATTCTTTGTTCGATTTTTTTTTTCCTCACGAGCGCAGCATTTATTTATTTTTTTTTATTTTGCAGGCAGGTTTCAAATGTCAGACGCCTCGTGTCCTTGACCCCCCCACGCCTGCAAGGAGACTTTTTCAAAAAAGGTCCCCGGCTCTCGGCTGCGTTATCGCAGCACAACGGCATCGCTTTGGCTTTGTTCCCGGTGATGGATGAGCCGTCGCCAGCGCGTTCCAGGACCCTGCAGCTCCGCCTTTTTTTAAAGTCGTGGATTGAAGTAAATGTTGCTCCCTTGAAAATAGAAAAATCGCTATGAACCCACAAGTTGAGAGGCCACGCGAACTCGTCGCTGTGTATTGTGTTTTCCGGCGTAAACTGACATCTGAGAAGTGTGGAGAATATAGACGGGGGGTGGGGGGGGGTGGGAGGGGGCCCCCGTGACGTTTGAGGCACGAAGCGGGACCTCTAATGAGTGTGTAATGCCCGCCGCTGCCAGCTGCCGCTGCCGCAGACTCCCTGCCGCGCCTGGAGGACGTGGGAGCGCACACGCCACGTCCGCCATCCACTCACCTGTCCTCCCGCTAATGGGCCAGCGCCGGGCATTTAATCAGCACCGCGGTAAAGATGGGAGTGTTGTGCTGTTTCGGGGTGGGGGGTGGAAGAGCTGGTTGTCCTTTAACCACAAGTTGCTCCTGGCAAAAGCTTGGGATGGACAAACGGCAGAGGTCCGTTTTTCATGTGAGGCCGTGGCAATCGTAGCGGAAGCTGGCAGAGCGGGCTGCAGGAGACTTGAGTACGAGCAACAAAGGGAGAAACCATTGGTGCACGAGAGAGAGCAGCCTTTTTTATTAATAAGCCCCCCCCCCCCCGTCCCCCGTCCCACGTCCTCCACCAGAGGATTGAGAAGGCGTGTAGCGCTGCGTCCACAGAGGGTTCTCAACGCCGCCGTGCATTTTACTGCTTGTAAAAGCAATCATTTCCACCCCTTCATTCACTCCCAACCCCCCCGCACCCCCCCCCCCCCCTCCTCTGCTGAGTCAGCGCACCTTTATATGGAGAGTGGCTCCCTCAGCCGAGACGTTATTGATTTGCCCCTGTTTGTAAGGGGGAAATGTTCCCAAACCTCTCATGGCCAGCGCTGCACGGCCCGGGGGCGCCGCCGAGGAAAACATGAACATTACTACGCACACACGTGCACGCACACACACACACACTCGGGCGCACATGCATTCAGAGGCGTTACATCAACGCCAACCCAATCACACAGTTGGACAGAGACGCACGACACAGATGCAGAGTTACATACGAGTATAAGCTGTGCATGCGTGTGAGTGCTGGCTTCATGCGTGGTAAACGATGCATTTATTTATTGCGCCCCCCCCTCAGACTGGCCCGCTGCCGGGACCTGAAGTCGCCACCATCGGTCATTCCAACATATAAGCTTCATACCCAGGGAGCAGATTGTCCCTCTTTCTCCCCCACTCTGCCCTCCCTGCGCTTGTTTGCTCCATCTCACCGCTGTGGTAGTATTGTCTCTCACACACACACACACACACACACACACTGTGACTCACCCAGAGCACATTTCACCAGAGGACACACACACACACACACCTTACTTGAACGCGGGCCAGTGAGCTACATCATTGCTTCATTTGGATCAAACTCCAGAGCTCAGGAGTCATTTATCTACATAGTGTGTGTCTAACCTTCAGGCGTCGCACTCCTCGCCACTGGGAGGAATCAATGCCAGCGTGTAGAACAAAGAGGCGCCCCCCCCCCCTCCTCCCCTCCCCCCGGACTTGACCAAGGTGGAGATGTGAATAACTGATGTTGTGTTCTACGGCTGTGGTCGTCAACGTGCAGACATGATGGCAGAATGCGTTTTATCTTCTGTTTGAGTGGAAAATAATTTAAAGGAAGCGTTGCCCCCCCCCCCCCCCCCCCTGCTATAAAACCTGACCGTCCCTTTTTGTTGCACTCTTTAAAAGAAGCACGTTGGCGCCTAAATAAAAAGCCACTCTTGTATTAAAATGTCAAGGAGATTTAGACGGCTTCATGAGGTGGAGGTTTGCCATTATTCGCTGTTTGCCTGAATCTCGACTTTCCCAAAGTGTGTGTGTGTGTGTGTGTGTGTGTGTGAGATGTCTCACTAGTGGCTGTCTGCACTCACAGCATTTCCTATTACGTATTCTGCAACACACACACACACACACACACAGGTACAAGCACGTACGCACCCCCCTTAGTGTCTCGCTATCCTCCTTCCCCATCTCCTGTGACTCTGTCTGGCTGGTACAGCTTGAGTGACAGCTCTTGGTTTGTCTGGGGTATCCGTGGTTACAGCCCAGAGGCCTGTGCCAGGGGACCTGGAGCTGTCAGCGCTCTCTGAATCCCGAAACCGGAGACGGGTGGCCGGGAGCGACCTCTTAATCCCCGACCCCCCCCACCCGCGGGCGGCTCTGTAGACGAAATGGAGCCCGATGCGTCTCGTTACCTGTTGGGGGAAACAATGAAAATACGGTCCGAATGTTACTCAACCAATCAGAGCGCTGGATTTCATCTCCCCGTGTTATACAATATTTTTAGTTTGTCTGCTTGTTGTTTGTTTATTTATTATTGTGTAGTGTCAGACTGTGCAGCCCCCATACTGCAGAGGAAAAATGCACCATTTCATGATGTGCTATAAAATGTGTGCTTACCGCCGTAAACCGTGCCAACAAAAAACATCAAGGTGTGGACAGTGCGGAAGAAAGCAAACAACAAGAAACCATCTTAACCCATTCCACCTTAGACGGGTCTCATTGGCTCACACACACACACACACACACACACACACACACACACACACACACACACACACACACACACACACACACACACGGCACTCCTACTGCCGCTTCCTCTCTTTCATGCGCTTCGCTCGGTGACCTTCACGTAAACCGGCGTGCACGCACTCACTCACCCGGGCCTCGGCCACCACGAATCAAACCTCCGGAGGCTGCTCTCGGGGACGAGGTCGCGCCGCGGTCATCGCGGTTGTCGAGCGGCTCGCGTGAGACGACCCGGCGGCGGCGGTCCCACAGCAGAACCGTGCACTCTACGTGACCCCCGCGGTGGCCGAGGATGACATGAGCACTAAGGCCTAGGCGCCTCAGCATGACTATTTAATGTGTGTGTGTGTGTGTGTGTGTGTGTGTGTTCGTTCAGCCACAGAGAGTGAACCCGCACCCCGGGAATCCACCAGAACCGGTGTTGACAGCGGGCCTCGTGTGCGAGTACGATATGTGATTCCACCCCTGAACGTCACACCACACTCAGGTTCCCTCTATCGCGCCGTGTAGTTTTGCCCTATTTTTATTTTCCAGCTGATGGTGCTTTGAAGTATAGCCAACTCCCGGTGACCCCCCCCCCGTACATTTTTAATGGGAGGTAACAGCAAAAGATCCAATTTTAAAATGACTGGTGCATCACTGGCAGAGTTTCTATTCACAGAGGGAGTGTCCATCAGGGGCAGGTTGTCTGTTGAAAAGGAGAGGAGCCCTTCCATATTTAGTGAGCACCGCTTAATGGTTCTAGAGGGAGGGGGAGGGAGGGGGGGGGATTAATAGGCTTGGATGTGTTCGGGGGCCCGAACTGGATTACGACCTACGTTTTGTTTTTTTAAGGTCACTGATGGAAGCGGGCGTCAGAGAGGCGGTGGATAAAGTGGGAGGAGTCATAAAGTGATGCGTAGTGTCAGGGAATGTTGTGATGGATCCTTTCTCCCATTGTAAACATGAGGGCTCATTTCGGAACGTTACGGAGTTATTTTTAAAGATTCTCACATCTATTATTTAACTGATGCAGGCGGCTGCGGCCGTGATCTGTCACGCTTCCTCATTTTCATGTAAACAAGAGCTTCTTTACGCCTGCAGCACAAGCAGAGACTTTATTTCTAATCCCGCGTGCTCAGCGTAGATCAGAAGTGATCAATGGGTTTAGTTTTAAAGAAATGCTGATCTCCGTTTGCGATCAATAAGCGTGAATAAATGTGTACGAGACTTTTGGACACGCGTTTGTTTTTATGCAATTTTTAAATACTTTTTATATTATGCTTAACATATATTTTTAGATCAAACTAAAACCAGATGGAAACGCACAGCAAGTCAATTCTAATGTATGAATATAATAAATGGTCATAGATCATGAAGGGACTTCTACCTCTTATCATGTTTTCTGGGTGACTGTAATAAACTCAGCAGAAAGCTGGTTTTCTCGATGCGTCATTCTGCACGGCCACCAACTTTGATGCCCCCCCCCCCAACGTGTGTTCGTCCCCGGACGGAGCCAATTGGTGCAAAACTGACAAGTCATTGTCTTTTCCTAAGCCGCCGTAATTCATCCGCACTCGAGGCGGCGGCTTCGGCTGATTGCGTTCTCGACAGAGCAATCTCCACCACGTCATAGCGGATTTGGCTTTTATGGCGGCTTTGACGCCAAATGCGAGGGGACAGTGGCGCGCCCCGGGTTCTGATTGAAAACGCCGCGCTTGTCTGCGGCGGGCGCACCGAGGGACGGTCGCGAGCCCTCGAACCTCCTCGAGAGAAGATTGGAGTTTTTCCATCTGCTTCCCCCTCGGGGGCCCTCGTCCTCGTCCTCCTCCTCCTCCTCCTCCTCCTCCTCCTCCTCCTCCTCCTCCTCTACCGCGATGTCCACGAAGCCGTGACGAAAACAATGGACACCTTTCATCCAGCTACCTTGTTCTGTTTGTGCGAAGAAACTGTCCTCTACTCTGTTATTAATGTGGAGAACATTTTGGGATACGTTAACATCCGGCGCCTCGGCATGCAAATAGTTTGTTGCTATGGCGTGCAGCTCAGCGGGGGGGGGGGGGGGGGGGGGGTGGTGTGTCTCTGAGGGATACTCTGCATTCAAAGGTATCGTCGGATCCGCCCGCCCTAATATTTCACTGTCAGAGCAGAGGAGTTGAGGGAGATCGCCCGAGGGGGATCCAACCTGCGAGTGTAGCCTCAAACCGGCCCTGCGTGTTTCTGAACTACCTTTAAGATTATGTTCTTTGATTATTTAAACCAACACCCCCCCCCCCCCCCTCCCCCCCTCCTCCTCCTCTCCTTTTGAACATCAGGGTTTCCTAACAGAGCATGAACGTCATTAAAGCCAAACTAAGGCAGACTGCAGGATCTTAAACTTTTCTGTCTCTCTCACTTACGGTCAAACGGCGAGACGTAAATCGGTGTTTTTATTTAATCCAACGTGCTCCAGTACCCGCGCATGCTGCCGTCCTCCGGGAGCGTGGCAACGGGAAGGTCTTCGGGCCCGGTTGGAAGCTCGGAGTTGGTCTTCCCTGGTCCGATCAGAGCCGCGCCAACGATGAGACCCGCAGAAACGCATGCTTTGTGAAACGCATGCTTTGTGAAACGCATGCTTGCAGAAACGCATGCTTGCAGAAACGCATGCCAAGATTCCTCGTGCACGCTGAAGGGCGAGTGACGTCGAGCCCAGACGCCGACCGATCCACTCGCCTCATTATCCCGTTATTGCCTTCAAAGATGCCCCTCGCCCATGTGACAACCCTGGCCCACCTCCACACCCCCCCCCCCCCCACCCCTCCCCTCCTTTCAACCCGTCTCAGCAGTTTGGACATAATTGGCTGGATCCACTAATGGGTGGAGGAGCTGCTGGTGCTGACGCTGCCTGCTTTAACATCACGGCCGGGTTGCAGAAGCCATCAATCATTTAATCTGTTGATCAACTCCAAACACGCCTTTTTATCTTTGAAACAACAGACTTTTAATCAATCTCAATCGCAGCGTTCCTTGTTCTTGCTGATGTTGCAGGTGCTCGGGGGGGGGGGGGGGGGGGGGGGGGAAGGAGGTGGGGGTGGGGGGGGGAGGGTTGGCAGCGCGACTTGATGAGTGATGCCAAGGTATCCATGTTCATTTTGGGGACGAGGCAGCGGAGCCGTGATGAGGACGTCTTATATTTCACCCTCTGACCCCCCCCCCGAAATCGGGGTCGACATACATGAAGTAATCAGAGATCACGTCATGCATCACTTTTTAAAGCGACTCTGCTTTTGAGCTGGATGTTTTTGCCGCTTTACGGACGCGTGTCAGACGTCTCGGATGCATCGGCATTGTAAAGAGGCCGAGGTAATAAGTGAGAGCCATGCATGCATTGCCAAGGCTGATCTTTGCGCCCCCTCCCAAAAATGAAGAAACCCCTTCTGAGCAAAGAGCAGCAGGGGAAGAACAGAGGTGGATGCAAATGAAGAGGGGTCAGGTCATTTAATACCTGGTAATTAGACTCCACAGAGTGACCTTCTCCGGTGTGACCAGGAGAGAAATGGTTTAAACGCCACAACGCAGGGCGGGGGGAGGGGGGGGGGATTATTCAGCTTATTATTTTTGATTATTCAGGCATACGCTCCTTTAACCCTCTTTTATTTTGTCACGCGCTGCTTTTAGTAACTGCATTTTTACTCTCACCGAGGGGGAAATGTTGCCCATTGAAAACGTCCCTTGTTTTGTTACATATATTAATAAATTGAAACGCATTAGTCATTTTGGAGATAAAAAGCTGCTGATGCCGATGGATTTGTCCAAAGAAATAACTTTGTCTTTCTGTATCATTTCCTCTCTCGGCTCAAAGTACCGAATCTGTCACCATCATTATTATCTTTTTTTTATTATAACTATTATGTTATGTGAGCGATCGCTGCAGTAACCCTGCCAGGAGTGTCTTCACATTAAAATGACTTATCCCGGATTGTGAAGTGAATAGACTCATAGACGGCGGCGGCGGCGGCGGCGTTGGCCTCCCCTCGCCTTCTCGCGTAGCCTTCATCACAACGTGTAAACACATCAACCCCCCTCGTGTGAGTCCCCTCGCTGCTTTGCATGGAGAGATCTCCGAAACCAGGGAGGCCAAATGAATCACTCAAACCCGCCTGAACCTCATCAGAACTCCAACAGAATGGTCGTTTTTGCCACAAATCCTTTCACTACGAATGACGGTTCCGGTTATTTTGAGCAGTTTTCTTCAACAGTTTCGATGGATTTTCAGAGGGTTTCTCCGGTGTTGCGTCACAACCAAACAGGCCGCTCTCTTTAAATGCCCCCCCCCCCCCTCCCCACTGTGCAGCAGAGTGCTTTAACGCCGCAAAGTCAGAAACATCAGGAAACTATCTGTCCCTAAAATGCCTCCATAGTGTTTTGAGATGAAAAGGTTTGGCACCGGAACATTTTCTACTAGAGATGAAATGGAAATATCCTGCTAGAAAGGAGCTCTTTCCCCAATGCTGAGCCTTCAGTCCTGCTTTAAAGCTCCAGAAGCCACTGGACAGAATAATTGCTGAGGCACACTGTTTTTTTTTTTTGTTTTTTTTTATTCCTCTTTTTCGAGAAAAAGGGAGAAAAAAAGAACTAAAGAGGACAAAAGCGAGGAGAGATTAATAGAAAAAGAAGCTAAATCTAAATGAAGGTGGTAACATACTGGGGTGAAAGATGAGAAACCACACACACACACACACACACACTTCAACACACCCGGTCTGCAGCTGTGGCCATTTATTCTGGTTTGTTGAGCAAGAAATGCTCCCAGCGAATCGGACCAGATCAAACCTCGCTCTGCGCCTCCATCCAGTGGAGCTCCTCCTGGCACGCACAGCTGTACCTACACTGCCTTCATGCATGCGATGCATGCTTTCACGTGCGTGTGTGCGTGCGTGTGTGTGTGTGTGAGGTCAGTCAGAGTGCAGTGAGATAAGTGTGTCAGCAGGGAGGAGGCACTTTGGTCCCCTCCTGACTGGTCTCCTCGGCCAAGTGAAACACCGGAGCCGCTCTCTAACTCTCACTTATCGACAAGCCCCTGCTCTGCTCCACACTCTTTGTCACACGTTTCGCACAAAATCAAAGCCGCAGTCGTGCAGCGTTTCGGGGCAGATTCGCGCGGCGCTGTGATGTCACAGAGAGGCCGCGAGACAGATCGGTAGTATATATGAGGGACGTTTTGATGCCGATAGCTTATGCTTGAAATGCGATGTATTGCTACCTTTTTAAAAAAAAAAAAAATTAGAATTCAAGGGAGAATGTCTTTAATATTACAGACGAAATGGTCCAAACTAAAACATGGATGAGAATGAATCGTATAATGTTCTATTTATATGCTATGAATTGAATTGTTATTCCCTGATCCCACATCAGACGTCGGTTCTGTTTATTTATGTACAAACCGCGTGTCCAGCTGGGAGGGGAACACACACACACACACACACACACACACGTCCAACACCCTCGGAGCTCAATCACAGCTGCAGACACACTGTCGCATGACGGCAAACAGCGTTTTAGCCGAAATGAGTGTTTTCCGAAGCGACGGCGTCACCGGCTGCATTAACTCTGAAACCGACAGAGAGCTCGCGTCGTCGAAGCGGTTGACCTTAGAATAGAGTTAGACCCCCCCCCCCCCCCCGTCCCCCGCCCCCCCCCCCCCCCCCGTCTCTCCCCCTCCCTTTTTACAGGGATGCACAAAGACCTACAAACAGAGCCGCGGGAAAGCATTTACACAAAGCTGAGGCGCGTTGTGGCTGTGTGAGCGTAGTGGTACTAATACTGTCAACACACTCCCCAACCAGGCGGGCAAGTGCTTGGAGTTGGATTCAGAGGGGGAGGGAGGGAGAGAGAGGGGAGGGGGGGGGGGGCTGAGCCGGCTGACTGAGAGTTTCGTGCCGCGGTTCTGACAGAAGCGGCGCCTCTGAGGGGGGAGAACGCGGTGGAGATGTGCATCTAAAGTATACGGGGGGGGGATGCAGTATTTATTTGTGTCTGAGTGGAATGTGATGTGTGTGTGCTTCGTAGGGCCCCCCCCCCCCTCCCGTGCGATGGCGAGGGCGTTCATTAGGCCCCTCCCTCGGACCATAATAATAATAATACACTATAGCGGCGCGTCTTGAGCAAGTGCTTTAACTCTCCTCGGCGC
The DNA here is from genome assembly GCF_949316345.1 of Pungitius pungitius. Classification (NCBI taxonomy): domain Eukaryota; kingdom Metazoa; phylum Chordata; class Actinopteri; order Perciformes; family Gasterosteidae; genus Pungitius; species Pungitius pungitius. The sequence goes on along the minus strand of NC_084919.1, from coordinate 2,107,367 downwards.
CTTGTAATGGGTCGCTTAAGAAGAGACGATTGATTTTCTTCTGCCTCAGATTCGCTCCCTCGTAGCGCCACTGTAGCACTACGCGTTTCTCACTTCCTGTTCGGCGGCGGTGGGGGGGGGCTGTGGGTAGCAATCATTTTGAAAAAAGCAAACAGAGCCTGAGAGGGAGAGTTTAGCTCTCTGCAGTGTCCCTGGTGGGGAGGGAGGCGGCGGGGGGGGGGGGGGGGGGGGGGGGTAAGGGCTGGCAGCCTGTTAGCTGGCGTCGGAGGCAGAGAGATGGCGATAAGCCCCCTCAGAGGCAGACAATAGACGCCATAATGCTGGTGGAATTAACGAGTGGCATTCCATCGTTGCTCATCTGATTAAGACCCAGTGACAATCTCCCCGCTGCAGTCTCCAGTTGTCACCAGCTATGACTAATGAACTGTGATATCCTGCCTCCCCCCCCCCCCCTTCTCCTCACTTCACGCTCTATCGATTATTGAAATACTCGCCGATCCCCTCCGTGCCTCACACGCCCTCGCAGCTTCTCCCTTGCTCCTTTTTTCATTTGCCCCCCCCCCCACCCCCCCCTTCCCTGTCCTTTATCTTGTACCATTCATTTGGCTAATTTGATATTTGGAGTTGATATGGCTCTGAATGGAGGCCTCTGTGGGCTTTTTTTCCCGCACACACATTTGTCTCCATCTCCCAACGCTCTCATTTCTCTCTCCCTCCCCCTCTTTTTTTTTTCTTTTTTTTTTCTCCTCTCATACTTTTCCTCTTTTTTTCATTTTTTTTTTTTTGCAGAGGCATGATAATGAAATCAGGCTCCAGCCCTTCATCTGTATTAGCAGCATTTTGGGGTCTAAGAGAGACTAACAGCCTGCTAATTCTCTTCTCTGATTCGTTAAACTGACAGCCATTTGCATAATTTAGCTGCAAAGGTGGGCCTGCAGACGCTCCTGCATTCCGCCGAATGCAATTGAAAGCTGTCAACGTAATGGCTTGTTTGATCAGATTTGCATATTTGTTTATAGAGATCTGCGCGAGAATAAAATAAATACGCTTCTAAAAAGCTGCAATTACGTCGATCTTCCACTCTGCTGACAGGTTAACCTAATTCTCTTTACTGTTCCTGTACGTCCTCTGATTCGTCACAGCTTTGGGGTCCCCCCCCCCCACACGCTTTGGAGGGAGAAGGGATTCTTCTTCTTCTTCTTCTTCTTCATGAGTTTGCAGAAAGTGGCGCGTTCTGACTCATCGATTCCCGCGGACGGCAGTGTGCATGCAGGTGTTGCATTAACCTTGCAGGGTGACAGTGTCTCTTCATTACCTTCTGCATGATTAGCTCTACACTTGCTTTTGAAGTCTCTCTCACACACACACACATGCCTCCCTTCCTGCCCCCCAGCCCCCCCCCCCCCCCCCCCCATTGTCAGAGGGCACCTGCAATGTAGTCATGCTTTTCACCATAGATAAGTGCTTGTGCAAGGGAATGGGGCCCCCCCCCCTCCCCCTACCTCCTCCCTCCATGCATTAATAAAGAGATGCGGTACCAGGTGGCCTCTGTAAGAAAGAGACAGCGAGGGAGCCTAGTGAGGAAGAGGAGGACGAGGAGGACGAGGGATGGTAATATGGTTTGGCATTTTAGCGGCCTCCTTTTTTTTCCTAATGGCGCTTTGGTCTCGCTGGGATTATCCAGCCGGTGCTACTGTGTCACGGTCGTTAAACAGCACTGTGCCGGAGGGAAAGGGCGTGCAGAGAGGGGGGGGGGGGGGTTTCGGGGGTTGCAAGGTTAGAAGTGTCAGGAGAAAGTGGAAAATGTTCTCGAAAATGCCCGGCAGGTATGCGACCTTTATGAAATTGAAAGGGCCTGAGGGAGCGCATGAAATGGCAGCCCTCTAACCCATCGCTGCGAGGCGCAGGGAGGGGGGGGGTCGAGAGGTGTCCCGATGTCACCAAGAAAAAAAGATGGAAGACGCGAGAGACGCCATCAGTCCCGTGCGATCATTGGATGACCGTCGCGGGGGGGGGGGGGGGCCGTGCCTCCCTCCCTCCCTGGCCGTCTTTTTGAATACGACGGCGCAGGGCAATTAAAAAAATGGCTCCAAAGAAAGCACTTTGCCCTACTTGACTGTTCTTGAGGGACTACTTGAGAAAGTGTTCCTCCCTCTCTCCCTCTGATGAAAAATGCCTTTTTTTAAAAAATATTTTTATTTTTATGAAACCAAACCCCCCCCCTCAAGAGAGCCGTTAGGCGTTTTTGTTTCGCCGACGTCCCCCGGCAGCCTTGCGTTTTCAATACCTGTAAATTATAGCTCTGAACCTCCCCCCCCCCCCTTCCACCGTCCCCTTTTACTTCTGGCTCATCTGTTTTGTTGCAGCCCTCCCAGGGGCCCGAATGCCGTCATATCGAACTCAGCCGTGTGTATTATCCACGCATTTATTCCTCTGTGGATGAATCTCTACATGCACGGCCATGTCCGGAGGTCGGATGGCCGCCCCGAACTGTCCCTGTTTGCTTTGCATGTGTTCCATTAGCATCGATTTCCAATTCTTGTGTGAAAAGTGCAGTTAATACCAGTAGATTGTTTTATTTGTGAACATGTGCCCGTGGAGACATCCGTCATCTATCCAGTGTAGGAACTGGTAGGGGAGATGCTTTCACCATGAGGTCATCTGTTCTAAGCACAATGTCTTTCTACGAGACTCGGGGGGGGGGGGGGGGGGGCCTTGTGGATTCCACCGGAGCCGAAACTCAGCCGTGGGATGTGAACAAAAAGCACGGTTCCAGCAGTTCATATCATGCATTGGAAATGATCCGTCAGCGCCCGCAGGGGGGGGGCGCTGACGGATCACCTGGGGGCCGTCCGAGCCGATTCGCTCTTTGTCTCCGGCCCTGCAGCCGCCACGCGTCGTCAGAAACGTGCCGTGCCGCGCGGCCTTCTTCTGAAGGCAGGCGCAGAACGAGACGCCTCGTCTCCCGCCCCCAGCGGCTCTTATGTGGTCAGCTAATTAAGATCGAGTGGAGTGGATTGATCGCCGCAGGGTTTGTGCTGCGTTGGGTCCCGTCAGCGTTTTATTTTTTTTAGCAATTAGACAAATGCGTAAGAGCGGACCACGAGAGACGAGCACCACGACGGCACAGTTCAGCAAAAACATTGTTTGTGCATCATATAGCGTTTGTGTCAATTGTATTTTCTTCTTTCACCTTAAAAAAAAACAGCTTGTCCAAATAGCAGATTTTCTTTGGATGGATTCTTTTAGGTGTTGTGTCACGGGGGTACCTGACTAAGGTAGACCGGTGACCGTGTACGAGACTCCTGGGTATCGAATTTCAAACGGCAACATTTTTAGCTCCTCACAGCATCCGTCAGGTTTCTCCCGCTTTTCGGCCGGGCGCTCATCACTCATCTCGTTGCCGCTTCTGCACCCCGCGTCCACGCTCGGCTACAGCTGGCACGCAGGGACGTCTTTTTTTTTTTTTTTTTGTTCGAGTTGAAACGCGTCGGTGATTATTGGTAAAGGGCTCATCCGTCTTGCCTGCACGCGGCTCCCGCCGCCTGGAGCCGACCCTTCTTTTTTTGACAGTTGTCCACTTGTGCGTCGACGCAATACGTCACTGGGTGCCGTCGCAGGCCGGCCCGGGCCTCTTCCTTTTAGCCCGCGCATTCATCTCCATTTGCCCATCCATTAATCTCCCTTTTACTGTAACCCATCCAGCTGCCGGCTGGCCAAAGCAGATGAGACGCCCCATTACTTATTTAGCACCACTTTAAAGGGGACGCGAGTCAATTGAGAGGCCGCTCTCGTTTTACGGTAACAACATTTGCGGACCGGTCCCCAAACCCTGGCGAGCGCAGATGAGATCGAGCGAGATGGAATGAAGTCAATAAAGGACACGGGTGGGGGAGGGGGGGAGTGCCCCCCCCCCCCCCCCCCCCCCGTTTTGTAATCAGACGGCTCGTTGGACGGTGATGACAGGTGGACAGACTCCTGACGCCATGTTGCCTGGACTTCAATTGATGCTCCCCCCCCATCATGACATTTCTTTCCCATTATAGTGGATCCCTATAGGGGCAAATGTACATGCATTGAGAGCTCATGAGTAAAGAAGCATAAGGGGGGGGGGGGGGTGTGAGAGGACGTGATCTCCATTCAGCCGGGGCCTTTACCTGACCTATCAAGATTCACCTGCTTTTATCGGAGTGCAGCACGACTGTCCAGGCCTATACATCACAGCTCCCTCAACACAGCACTCGCGGATTCTACCCGCCCCCCCCCCCCCCCCCGCTACCCCCCTCCCGCTCGCCGTCTTCCCCCCTCGCCCTCCGACACCCCGGCAACTTATTAAAAAGAGAGATAGTGGCTGCACTCTGTTATTGCCGGGAAAGTGATTTACCATGTGTCCACATTCCCACCATATTGATTAAAGAACGTACGTGTGTGTGTGTGTGTGTGTTCACTTTTCTCCATCTCCCCTGGCTTTTTTGTTTTGTTTTCCCTTTCATTGCCTTTCCTCCTCCTCCTCTCGCTTCTCCTTTTCTCCTCGCTCTCCTCCTTTTATCTCTCACTTCACTTCTGCTATCTCTGATATTGCCCAACAACCTCCCCCGCTCCCCCATCGCTCTCTCGCTCTCTTTCATATCTATGTTGGCTCTGGTTGATAGTATGTGAGAGTACAGCTGATGCATTCGTAGGGGTTGGGGGGGGCACGAGAGTGAAAATAAGAGACAAAGGCAAGAAAGAAGGGAAAAAAATAATTTCCCAACTGTAATTCCATCTTCTGTAGCTGCAGCGTGATTCATTCATCTAAATAATCCAAAGCGTTAAACAAAAATACAGGCAGTACACGTTGGGGATGGCAGCCGATGATGTTTTGGTTCCACCTCGACAACTCCGTTGCATTGGTTTTGGGGGGAAAATAAATAAATAAATGGCGTCCCAAAATCAATCAAAATCAAACAACCCAATGACTTCGAGACAACGGGAAGCGCAAACTCCCAAATGCAGCACCTAGAGCGAAGGGTTCTCCAAAATACGTAGAACATATAGATACATTATTTATTCATCAATTGATTCATTTTTCAACTCATAATGTAACCAAAAACATTATGAGCCCATGGTTCGAGATGTCGGTGAAGCTTGTTGGTTAGCTTCACATTGTGTTTTCCACCATGAGGGCCGAGCGGAGGGCGGGTGCTTTCTGCTTTTTATGCACGAGAGCTCGTCACCGTTTAATCTGACAGCAGAAACGCCGCCGCGCCGCTGGCGGCTAACGCTAACTAGCGGCTAACGCTAACTGGCATGGCTCAGCTCGTTGCCTAATACACAGCTGGTGATTAATTGCTTTCCTTTCTGCCTTATTGGCTGATGGATTGTTTGCAGCTTTGGTCACATTTAACCCCACGTATGAGATGTCTGCCACACGCTGTCGGGTCGGCACCTCTATAAACATCACTGCTAATCTACAGAATTACTTGTGCTTTAATTACATTACAGATGATTTCATCCCCCACTCGGGGGTCACCATCTCTGGTTTTTCCCTTTTTTATTCCCCCTTTTTCTTGCAGAAGAGAAAGTAAATGTAATGTTATACACCTGAATCCAGTTTCCTGGATCCACTGGTAGGTACTGCTCTTCACTAAAACCCTCGCAGTGTCCGATTGTCATCCAAAGCAGGTGGGGGGGGGGGGCAGGGTCTTGAATCCTTGTTGAATGGCGCACATGGACCCATCCGGGTTTAATTCACTCCGTCAGTGTGTCGAAGGGCATGAAACCACAGTGTGACGGAACCCATTCCTCTAGTCGTTACCTCTCCTACAACTTAGTGCATGCCTCATTCTCCCTATTGTTACCTCGCCCCCCTCCCTTTCTGGTCATTTTGGGGGCCTCTCTATTTGTTCATTCCACTTGCCTTGGCTGTCTCCCGGGCGATTAATCCAGCCGGTCCTCGCTCTGAGCGACCGCCTCACGCAGATACGAGGCGAAGGTCAGAGGACGGAGAGACGAGCGGCCCTTTAGAGGGGGCGACCGGAGACGTGAGATAAGTGGAGGGGGAAGAGAAAAACCCGAGACCCTCCCCCCCCCCCCCCCTCACCCTCCCCCCACCGTCGGTCACGCCTCGCGTGAGGCGGAAGTGACAGGCCGGCGCGTTCGAGGCGATGTCGAGCAGAGCCGCGCCGAGGTTACCGTGGCGTCTGGCCTTTTGAAAAGGGCGAGATATGAGGAGATTAATATGCCGATAAACTTTTTCTTTGGGGGGGGGAGGGAGGCCTGGACACACAGCAGCCGTCAGTGCTGACGGGGGACTTGAGCAGATGGGCCGGCTTATTCGGGGGAGACGGCGCTGTCATGGGTGTGCGTCCGTGCGTGTGCGTTACCTGGGTTTTCGGCTGTGTGTGTGTGTGTGTGTGTGTGTGTGTGTGTGTGGTGTGTGTGGTGTGTGTGTGTGTGTGTGTGTGTGTGTGTGTGTGTGTGTGTGTGTGTGTGTGTGTGTGTGTGCTCCACGATGAATATATAAAACTTGGTGAGGCAAAGCCCGTGTAGCTCGAGGCTCTCTCATTACCCACAAAGCATCGGCGCCGACTGAGTTGGGAATTTGGAGCGCTGCGCATCTGAACTCTGTTTTGCTTTAGCTTTAATGTAATAGACTTTAATGTTTGCTTCAGCTTTAACGTAATAGACTTTAATGCAATAGAGGGAACGGGCTTTGATTTATTGGATATTTCCTGGTGGTTCGCCGTTTTGACTGAGATGAGCAATTAGTCTCGTGTGCTAAACATTTCAAAGTGTCTCCAAACCTGCTTTTCTCTGCACGCTTTCTAATGATTTCTTTTCACCCCTTATTACAAAATACATTTTGTGATATGAGTGCTGTTGCTCAGGATGGGGGGGGTGAAAGCGCCAGAACTAAATAACAGTCTATCTCAGTAAGTGTGTATAAATGTGTGTGTGGTGGTCGTTCCGTCCGTCCGTTGCCTTCATGTTGCTGGTTCCCAGGTGAGATGTTGGTCTCCTCCTTCCGAGTGAGACGTCCTGCTCTCTATTTGCCCAGGTGTTCTTTCGCAAAGCTCAAAAATCACTGGCCGGCCTTGACCCCCCTGGTTCAGGCCAAGGTGAGGGAGACGGGCGAGTATGATTTAAGAAAGACGCATCGTACATACTTGTAGATCTTGTTTAGTTGTTCATTGCAGGCTTTTAATTCTTTGTCTTATCCCACGATGCCTCAAAACCAGTGAGTTTTCCAGTCCAAAGCACACGTCCTCTCCCTCCCCCCCTCTGGTTCCCGGGAACCCAAACACGGGTCGTTAACGACTACTTCCCACCCAAATCGTACCTAATGAGGGCATTTAAAGAGACTTGGGCGGCAGTGGGAGTTTTGTTCTTCTGTGAATCCAGACTAATGGATAGTGCAGTGTGAATATCTTTTATGATGTTCAGGTCCTCGGTGATGATCCTCCCGCTCTGGTTGGACGCCGGGTCAACCAGCTGCAAGTAGAGATTGGATATCTCACACGAGATTCAACCCCCCCCCCCCACAGGCCGAGGACGACCTCCGCAGGGCCCTCGTGTAAAAGGAGGGATGGACCTAAATGTGCCGTCTTTGTTGCTTCAAGGCAAAAAAAAAAGAACCACATCGAAGAGGCGCAGGGGCATCTCCATGGCGATGGAAGGAGGTGTCACGATCCCGGCGACCACATGCCGGGGCGGCTTTTTATAGCGACGGTTCGGCGGAGCTCGCCGGCGCCTCTCGCCCCGCCCCCCACATCGCCTCCCGCCTCCTTGCTCTTCACGTTTAATTCTCCCCCCGGTTTGGTTTTCTGCTCTCCGGGCGCCTCGCCGTCACGTTTGACGTGTCTTTATCTCCCGATCTCTCCTCCAGCGTGGCCCTGCTCTCCGAGACGGATGCTCGCCGCCCTCGGTAATCACCGCGGCAGCCATTTAGATAATTAAGTCACTGCTCTTGCAGTTGATATATTAACCGTGTGTGTGTGTGTGTGTGTGTGTGTGTGTGTGGCATCAGCAGTGAGAGCTTTTTTGTTTTGATGCCCCGTTGTTGGTTTTTCATTTAGTGAACAGAGGAATTTGCAAAAAAAAAAAAAAAAAAGGATGCAGCGGGAGAAAAAAGGCGACAGCTGCCATGGGCCACAGAATTACGCGCACGTGTGCACGCCGCGCGCACGCCGCGTGATTGGCGCCTGGAAATCCGCGGGCTCCCACACGGCGCAGAAAGAAAAGCGTGCAGAAAAGGCCTGCTGAGGAAGACGTGCACACTGGCCCCGGGAGCTTCTTCCTCCTGCCTTTTGTGTCTTGCCAGTGTGATTAATGTGGCGTTTTTGTTGAAAGTCTCCGTTTTAATTAACAGCAGAGGCGGCGGCGGCGCTCTGAGGCGGAGGTAGCGGGCGCCGGCAGGGCGTCGCCTTTCACGCCGCCTGCACCGCCGCCAGTGCGCGTCGGGCCTCTTCTTTGCTGCCCCGTGATGTTTTTTCGTCATGTAGCCGGTTTGTTCAGACTGCAGAAGGCAAGCTGCTTAGAAAGCGTTGCATCACGATGCCGCCCCCCCCCCCATACACCACAACACACACACACACACACAGTGCACTCACACACTAAATACACACACTGAGGGGGCCGTTTGCTGTCAGTGCTGCAGATATGCAATTAATTTTAATCCCGGCCTCATCTTCTTTGTATTTATTTTTTCTTTCCTGATCCCCACCCCTCCCCCTTTTTTTTGATCTGCTTTGAATGATTTGGCCTTTTTATGCATGCTTTTATCAAAGCGAGAACAAGTGTCTTGTCTCTGGCAAAATGCAGCAGTGTGTGTGCATGTCAGCCCGCCATGTGTCAGATTAATGTACAAAGTGGCCCTCTGTGAGGATCCTAATGGGCAGATCGGAGGAGCGAAGGGCTGCTTCTGCACAAAGTGACTGGTGGCCTCCCCGTGGTTCGGGTTTCCCTTGCGTGTCAAATGCTTCCTGCCCGCTGTTTAAGTAAAACCGGCCTCCGCGCCTCTCCTCATCAATGGAAGCTATTAATGGTCTTAATGCCTAAGCTGCCGGGCTTTGTTTTTGAGACGCGCAAAATGTTTTTTATTTATTTATTTATTTATTCATGACACACCACTGACTGCGTGCTGCGTCTCCGGATTTCGACTCGTGCCACTAATGAGGTTCTGCGAGTTGTAGCAAAGTGCTAATTCCCCTCAAACCGCTGGGATTAGTTGGACCCAGTAGGGCTGAGAATCAATCCCAACAATGGGCTCAACCAGCAGGTAGCTGTGTTCCTTCTCCTCCCCAAAGATGGCTTTTCCCTTTCTGCAGCCCTACTCACACACACACACACACACAGACACAGACACACACACACACACACAGTATCAGAGCCCATGCGATAGACACAAGACTCCATTCTTTTTTCTTTTCCCGGGTTTGTCTGCAACATCAATGTAGGTTTCTCTGTATCATGTCCTTACGAGGGGAAGGTTAAAAATACCCAGAAAGCCCTGGCTCTTTTCTCGCAGGATCAGTTTGCTCCATCAATCAATAGAAAATATGCTGCAAACAAAAAAGATCTTTTAGATAAAGGAGCCATTTATTGCTGCACTGCAGTGAACAGTGTTCTAGCGGGAAGGCCCACTGCTTAATGAGTGCACCTGTTTGTGTTTGCTTGTTCAGGTGCGTGTTTGCGTGTAAAAGGAGGAGGCGCCATCCAAATTGAGCCTACATCTTCATCATGATCTGGTGGAGGAGGAGGATTTAAAAAGCCTGGGACTCTAGCATGCGACTTGCTGCAGGCTATTCCTGTACCAGCCGTCTGCCCCATTATTTAAATATCATGACGAACACCTTTGTTGTCCTGGAGGAACTGTCAGTACATTTATTAGTCTGCGCCTGCATCAGGTGTGTGTGTGTGTGTGTGTGTGTGGATGGCGTCTGTGCAGCTCATCTACAGCGATATCTTGTCCTCCTCCTAAAGTTACAGCCCCCCCCTTGGCCCTCGTCCCCCGGCCCTTGTTGGTATCCATCCATCCGGGCCGGCTGATGGGCGGGTGTGGCGTGTGTGGCTCTTAATGTGTCCGAGTGTGGCGAAAGCTGCGGCGTGCCCAGTCAATAGCAGTTCACACCGCTACGCGTCGGGGGGGGGGGCCCTTTCCTCTCGGGGGGGGCCAAGCGTCATGTGCCAGCAAAGCGCACATCGCGCCCCGGGAAAAACGGCAGAAGCGTGACACACAGACCCTCCTCTCTATTACACACACACACACACTCGTATCTTGTTTAGTTTGTCGCCAAATGGTTATTGGCACCTTGTCCCCGGAGCAGTGTCATGGTGGACGTGATGTATTTAAGCGTCTGTCCCCGTCTGACGCCGCTGCGTCCGTCCACCTTCGCGGGGAAACATTGTCTTTTATCGCCTCGTCGCGTTTGCCTTCACAAACGCTGCCTCGGCCTCAAGGTGATGTGGGGCTCCTACGCACGCACACACATACATGGTGACTCGCCGTGACACGGGGCGCACCGAGGGGCTCGTGATCGAGTGCGGCGCCCAAGTTCGGAACGTGCCACACACGGGCAGGTAGGCTCACCTGAGTTTGGGCTCCGAAAACCAACATTTACACAACTGATTGGTGTAGTTTCCCTCTGTGTCGTGTGGTCTCTCTCCAACTTGGCTGGATACCTTTTTTTTTTCCTTTTCTTTTCTACTAGATTTTGTTTCTGGGGGTTATTTTTCGTGGTTAATGCTCAGCGGGGTGCACAGTACAGAAGTAAATTCTGCCTGCATTCTGACTGCTAAGCAGATTAAAAAAAAACCCAACCTTTTCCCAATTTGTTTCTGCCCACTGCCTTTTCTCGATGGGGAGGAACGTCCCGCCTGCTGTTGTCCCTCAGCTGAGGTGATAAGGGAACATCAGCTGGCACCGACTCTGCCATTGTTCCAATGGACCAGCGCCTTGTTGCTCTCCAACGTTCGCTGAGATTCATGCAAAGCTCATTCTTTGGAGACGCGGAGGTGGTTAAAAAGGCTTTTGCTCGGGAGAGGGGGAGGGGGGGGGGGTATTTGCAGAGAGAATGGGAGCGTGAGAGTGTTGTCCCACAGCTTCTATCGCCGCGTATCAGCTTTCTGTATTTGGACAGAGCGGACCTCGTGTGAGAGAAAAAAAAATTACCTACTGGGGGGGGTAATAAACTATGCAATGAGTGGCACCACACTGGAGCTTTTCACGTGTGTGTTCTCATTACATCCAACATGCACTCACACACACACACACACACACAAGGCCAGATGTAGCAAGAGGAATAAAGACCAATCGTTCGCTGTCGTTCTCTCCCCACAGACCACAGGGGGGGGGGCTTTGCTCGGTGACGTCACACGGAGCGGCGCACCCCGCGCCGACGTGACTCCCCTCTAAGCCCATCGAGGGAGGAGAACCCTTTAAGTGCAGCGCGATCCGATGGAATTAACCGGCCATTAGACGTGTGAGATGAGCCCTTATTGCCGTGGTATTTATTCAGGTGAATGAATTTTGGACCGCCAGGTCACGACCCCCCCCCCCCCCCCCCCCTCCCCCTCCCCCCAACGTCCTCGGGAACAACCTCGCCGTTGATCGCAGGCGCCAAAGGATTCAGCTTTTTTTTTTTTTTAAATGGAGCTGCTTAACGGTGCTCATTTCTCTCCCTCTTGTCGCAGCCTTGGTTAATGACTGGGAGAACGGGGATTAGAGGCAACAAATGAGCCGCCGCGTGCTCATGTCAGTCAGGTGCAATGGGAGCGTTTACACCTTTTGTGTCAACACGTCCTCCCCATAAGTCACTTTGCCCCTTTGGTGCTTTTTTGTGTCTGTATCTCCGTTTGCACGCTTTTCTTACGCTTCCAATCTCACCCATACCTTCCTTTTTTTCCTTCTTCTTCCTCCTCCATCTCCTGCAGGCCTGCCCCTGTAATTCCCTCTGAGAGGAAGAGGAAGTGATGTCACGCCACCACCACCGCTTCGAGAGGGACTACCGGGCACCCTGGGAGCGCCGCGACATCCGTCCGTCCGGCCTCCACAACGGCGGAGCCAATCACAGCTGCGCCTCGGCCGTCGTCAATGGCAACAACCGCCCGGGGCTCCTTCCCCTCCCGGTCATCCCCTCCCTCCTCCCCACCCCGGTCACGGTTGCCGTGACAACGTCCAGTGGCGACATAGCGGTCAAGCGCGGCGTCCCGGCTGCGGGATCGGTGGCTTCGGCGTCCGCCAAGGTAAGAGCCGCCCCCCCCCCCCCCCCCCCGTGGAACAGGGTGGGAGGGGCGGGGGGCGACAACTGCACTTAATCTCTTAACTTCTCTCTTGGCTTTTTGGCGCTTTCCCGTCTCTCGCTCGCCTCGGTCTTACTCCTCATGTCCAAATGTTTCTGCGCCGTCCAACTCCCTGGCATCGCTGTCCTCATGGTTCAACCGGCTCCTCAAGCCCCTTCTGTGTGTGTCTCTGTGTGTGTCTCAGTGTGTGTGTCTCTGTGTGTGTCTCTCTGTGCCCTCATCCCTCCGTCCTGCTGCTGCATTCTCTCTGTCCAATGCTCCTTTTCTTTGCCAAACCGTTGTCCCTCCCCCTCCCCCCCCCCCCCCGCCAAGTGGAGAGGCTCGTCTTTGCCATCGCCTCCTCGGTCATTTCTGTCTTTCATTATGTAAATGACCTCGGACGGCTGCTGCTGTCACGAGTGACGGCTCGAGGCGGAGCTTTCTCCTAACAAGCAAGCAAACAAACAGAACACACATCGTTATGTGAGTGGAGTCGTGGATTTAAGGGAGAAAGCTGCACATTTCCCCTCTTCAGACAAAGGCTGGAAAGCACGATTTTAATGGGGCAGAAATTGCAAAAGTTGTTTGTGTGTGTGTGTGTGCAGCTGTAATTTATTGTCGTGTTTGTTTAGCTGCTACAGAAAAGCGGCGTGTACAGTTAGTGTTCTCCTCCCTCAGCTTCTCCGGAGCCTCTGCTTCCATGGATACCATTCATCTTCTCTCTCTCTCTCTCCAAGAAAAACTCCTCCCAACCACCCCATCATTTGCTTTAATTTGAACTTGAGCGCCCCTCCCCCCCCTCCTCCTTTGCTCCGACGCCCTTACCGGGCTCTCGCTCTCCGTGGGGCCCCCGCGCTCCTGGAGCAGAGGTAAACAATGGCCTGGTAATTTAGCCCGTAAGTGCACATCATTAGACACCCTGCTGAATGCACCGACCGCAGAGACACGGTAAATCTGCTCTGGCACCGCCTCGCCCCCTCCCCCCCCCCCCCCCTCTCCTTTTGTGCCGGGCTGAAGAATCACACAAATCCCGGGCACAAGTCTCGCCGTCGCAGATTGTCGGCGATCAATGGCCGCCAGAGCGATTGGGGGTGGGCCTCGCCTCCTCGCGCGTAAGTGTTTGGAGACGCGGTGCATGTGGGAATGATGCCTCTGTTGGCTCCCAAAAAGGGGGAAATTACCCAGATTCTGGGCCCTCGGGAGCCGGGCCAATAGCAACATGCAAGCCTGGCTTCGCCCTTCAAGTTATTTTATTTTTTTGCGAGCTGTCTGCTGTCTCTCTCTCTCTCTCTGTCTCTCTCTCTCTGTCTCTCTCTTTCTGTCTCTCTCTCTGTCATCTTCGATCAAAGCTGTCGGGGGTCACAAAGAGCCCGACGGAGGGCCGGAGCTGCCTCTTCGAGGCTGCACTAAGGCGCTGTTGTTGATCTCCAACAGTTTTGGAGACTGTTCGGGCTTCAGGAACCCGACCAAAAGGCCCCAAATGGAGAAACTGTTTCCCTTCGATGGGGGGCGCCTTTTTTTGTTGTTGTCGTTGGGAATGATGTCCCGCCATGTGGTCTGCTTCAGCTTTTAACGATCGGGTGGAGGGTTGTGCGGCTGTGTGTGTGTGTGTGTGTGTGTGTGTGTACACAGAGTTTAAAGGAACCATGCGGTGGATTCAGTTAATTCAGCCGGGCCGTTAATCAATTTTGATGCAATTTTGCAGGGATGTAAAATCATTGCAAGGCTCTGAATCCTTGTGTTTTTTTTTTATAACCCAACTATGGCCGTGTGGTGGCGACATGAAGGCTACTTCCAGGACTCGTCTCTGCTTTCCTGTTGGCTATAAAAATCTATAAACCCCCCCTCCCCCCCCAGTATATAAAAACAACCTTTCCGAGCCGCGGCAATGCTTCTTCTCTCTCCGGGGGACATGGCGCTCGGCAGGGAAATGTCCCGAAAGACTGACCACTGTCCAGTTGTGGATCCCGAGGACAATCGGCCCGCTGTTCATGGAAGGTTTCCGGGGGCCCGGATGTCTGCACACGCGTGTGTCTCCCCCCCCGGCCCGTTATTGAGCGCTGGAAAGGGTTTTACCGCCAAAGTATTTTGCTCAAAAACACGTCTTTCCCACCAGATAACCCAGCGGAGCATTGTAATCCTTTTAACGTGACGTTTTAAATCCATCCTGCCCCCGACGTACGATAGCGGCGGCGGTATTACCGGTTCGCACTGACCGTGAACGCAGGAGCCGCGGGCCGAGATGCCGCGAGTGTGCGGCTGCACGTTGATCCGAGGAGCGGCACAGAACTGATCACCGCTCGCGTTTGTTCATCCGCTGCGTTTTCACTCACTGTGTTTGAATCCCACGGCAGAGGCAGACGGAGCCCTCCCTCCAGCCTCGGTGCTCGCATCGAGATGTGTGTCGGCTTTGGGCTTTTGTGGGGAGGGGGGGGGGGGGGGGGGATTCAATATTATAGATGTAAAAGAGATGCTGTGAATGTTGTACATTTACAATTACTATTCTGTTTGTGTAGATAGGAAGAACCTTGATGGAGAAATATCACAGCTTGAGATCTCCTCCTTCGGTCTCGTTTCCTTGGTTTGTTCAGTTGAATCGAGTAAGAACGAGTGCAGCCTCGAACGCGATGAAACAGCGACCATGGTTGGTTTTTTTGGGGGTTTTTTTTGTTCTGATGATGATGATCTTCGTAGCTGTTTACACATTTCATTCATTTCACAAAGCGGGTTTGACCGGAGCTCTACTCCCAGTAGGAAGCACGACATCCACGGCTGGTTGATGACCATAACAATGATCTAAAGTACCTGCAGCTCAGTCCATCAAAGGGTCGCATTCGCTGGTTACTCGACAGCGGACGGTTGCTCCTTCATCCCAACGCAGTCGGTGGTGCGTCTGTTCGGATTTAGAAAGTATTGAAAAAGACGCCTCAAGTAGTTGACACAATTTAAAAGGATTGAAGGGAGATCAATAGCGCGCTCGCCTTGAAAGCGGATCACACGTCGCCGGTCATCGATTTTTGCGGGTCGGGCCGAGCGATCGAAAAGCGCGGCGCCGCGCTGAGGCCAACGCGGCAGCGGGAGCCAGAGAACAGCAGGGGTCAACGGCCTCATTCTGACGCCATCAAAAGGGACAGAGAGAAAGAAACCGCCCCCCCCCCCCCCACCACCACCACCAAAAAAAAAGGTCATAAGCCCCGCAGTGACGAGGGAAACAAAATCAACAAATCATGTCCGCTTCAATTAATCCCTCCATGATTTATTTATTTTTATTAATCCATTAGTTTGTTTGGTCAATAAAAGTAAAAAAACATGTGGTTTGCTGTCACAGAGAGAACCTCGAATGAACCAGATCATTTTCTCACTTAGGAAGCTGGAATCAGGGCTTCGACTAAAAAAAAAAAATGACTCAAACCGAGAAATCGATTTCTTCTTCCTGCGGCTCGGCTCGTGACTGAAGGTGATGAATAGAACACGCAGAAATCCCCGAATCGTCTTTTTTTTTCTTTTTTTCGAGGCAGAACCTTCTGACGAGTCGCCGTGAAACGCATCAGAAAAACCCGCGCCGGCGGGAAGCCGGACGGGCGGAGAGTCGCTTTTGAATTAGCTTCGGATGAGACGGGGGGGAAACTACACTTGTTCCATCAAATAGTGACTCTGCTACAAAGGAAAAAAGGAAAACTTTACATTTTACAAAAGCTGAAAGACTCGCCATGGGGGGGGGGGTCTTCAAGAAAACCAGCTAGTGAGGAAAGCTGAGAACGCTGAAACGCAGGCTGGGGGGGGGTTCTTACTTTGTACTGACGGTCATGAATTGGACTGTGATCCAGCTTGATTGTATCATTCGGCACATTAATAGGAGAGAAAAGGGACCTTCAAATGCAGACGGACTGCTTGTCGGGAGAATGGAGGACACGTCCCGGGTCTGCGGCGCCGCCTCCTGCTTCCCGAGGAGTCCACTGATGGCTCGTCTAGTTTGGGGAAAACTCTCTTTTGGAATTCTTACTGTATTGGATGCTAATCAAGGATGGAGACGTACAGACAGGCCCGACACCTCAGTCGTGAGGGCGGCGCGCTGTCAAACTGTCGGAGGAGAGGCGCACCACGAAGGGATCTGTCAAACCTCTCTTCTTCTTCTTCTTCTCTATCGCCATTTGAAATCTGGTGAGGAGAACAATGGGAGCCCTGCAACCGGTGACAGATCCATCAGAACCCCTCACCCCCCCCACCCCGGCGCCTCGCTCAGGGCCGCCGTCAGCTGTTATCGGCCGGAGGAATGATTCAGGTGCGATAACAGAGTCAAAGAATAGGGAAGGGGGCGGGCCTTATCTTTTCGTCTTTCTTGTCCATCTCTAGCCGGGACAAGATGTTCCACCTGTTCCGGGGGGGGGGGGGGGGGGCGTGGTAGGATCCCAGCTGACCTTTTTTAAGGGCTACCGACAATGGAGCGAGCACAACAACAAGAGGAAGAGGACGGTTTAGTGGTCAGAAGGGAACAAGAGACCCTTTCAGGGTACCGATCTGTGGCGGGTTTGTTCTTTGGAACAACGGGGCTGGCAACAGATGACTACGGCGGTCCAGAAGGGCCGCGTGTGTGTGTGTGTGTCTGTGTGTGTGTGTCCTGTGAGGTCGGCTCCAAACAGACGGGAACGGTGGCTTCATCTAATAAAGCCGTCACCGGGTGTCGGATTCAGATCTCGCTGCGCGTTTTGTGAAAGACGAGACGCCGGCGCCCTCCTTTATGCGCGTCACACAATGACTGCGCAACGCGAGCGCGCCGGCATCGAAAGCGACGGCTCGGGAGTGTCGCCCCCCCCCCCCTCCCCCCATTGTGTCTTCGGCCCGAGGCAGGAGACGAAGGTGTGTTTACAGAGTGCCGTGCGCTTTGTCTTGCGGCGGCGCGTTGGGAAATGATGAAAGTCATGTAAACCCCTCCATCACACTTCTATTACTTCCATCTAATTCCGCAGCCCCCCCACCCCCCCCCCCCCCCGCAGCCTCTTCAAACAACTCCTTGTCTTTGTCGTAGATCCTCCTTCCCGCGTCCGGGTCGCCTCCCTCCGAGCGCGCTTGTGTGAAATTGGATCGCTGATCCGTCGGCGCCGAGTGGCAGAGAGATGTAACGTTGGCGGGTGTGGGGGGGGGGGGGCTCTGGTCCGTGGGACGCCGAGGGGTCCATGAAGGACGCTCGACTCCTCCGTCCCTCCGGGGAGAGAAGTGCTCTCATCGGAGGACAAACAAACAAACAAATAAACACGGGCCCCCGTGTGGAAGGGTTCGTGGGTAATCCGCGGGAAATTTGAAGAGGCGGTCGTCTTCAATTTGCCATCATCGTTTGTCATCGCCCCCCCCCCTCTCTCTCCCACCTCCTCGTGGCGAGATCCGTGTCAAAGGGGAAAGTGATTTTTCACACACGTTCACTCTATAATTACCCCACACGCTCTTTCTATCTCTCCTCCGGACTGGTGAGAAGTTTGTGGCGCCCTCAGAAAAGTCTTTAAATTTTTTTCTTCTTTTTAATCTAATTATATCGACGCCGATATCCGTTGCACGTCTCCGGGACCCGCCCCTCTCACGTGGCGATTAACCGCGCGCCGCCGGTCAGCACATCTCTAAACGAGTGCTTCAGACGCTTAGCACGCGCCTCCCTGCTGGGACCAGATGATTGTGTGTCATTTGCCCCCCCATCTCCTTTGTCTGTCCTGTCCCACAAATGCTGGAGAAAGAGCGGTGGCATTTAAAAAAGCTCCACATGTGAAGGTGTGGGCATTCAAAGTGGCACCACCTTAAGGTTAACCTCATGGGAAAGGTGGATTTTACAGCGTCACGCGTGTCATGTGGCGGTGTGTAGATGCACGGGGGGGGGGGGTGGGGGGGGCGCCTCAGAAGTCTGCAGGTGCGCTCAGCTCAGCGGGAGGGGGGGGGGGGGGAGCGGCCATGAAAAGAGGAGCTTTCTCAGTCTGCAAATGGACTCCCGACAGCCCCGGCGTTGAGCTTTTTCCTTTCCTTCGCCTTCCGATTGAAGCGCACACAAAAGAGGTCGATAAGCGAGGCTAACGAGCGGCTTGTGGGGGAAACGGAGCCTGCCGCGTTAGTCGATTTGACTTTGTGCTCTTTGGGGCCGGCCCGGTACCCCGTGAAGGACCTTGGCTTTTTTGGGGGGTTTCAGCTTCACTGAAGAACGCACAGCTTGTGGGAGAAAAGGCCTCTGGACTCAGACTGAAGCACGCGATTAACACGCGAGCATCGTACAAACATCGTAGCGCGTTAGCGTGCTCATAATGACCACGCTAACGCGCTAACAAGGTAAACATGCTAACACGGCTGTGGTCTCAATGTAATTGTTCAACATCCACCACATCTGGACATCTTCACCTGCCGCTCGTTACTTTGGGGGTGCACGGTGCTCCGAAAGAATCCACCGGCAGACATTTTTAATAAAATGGGGGGGGGGGGGGGGGGGCAGCGTTTCTTGCTCTGACCTTAAACACATCACTGGGTTTCTCATTAGGAGCAGTCCTAGTGCTCTTTTTTTTTCCCCTCTCGTCACACATTTCAGTAGTTGTTGTGAGTTGTTTTTTTTTTACACGTTGCAGTCTGCATTAAGTGCCCCCCCCCCCCCACTAATCAGCGGGGTTTGATGTGATCCACCATCCATCAGCTTAATGTTGCCGGCGTTCGGAGTGGAAGACGCCGGGGCTAATGACATCGCCGCTATTGTAGTCGACGGTTTCCCCCGGTGACGGATGAGATCGTTAGTCCTAAATAATTACAAATATTTGTCAGGATCGGCGGAGGAAGCGTTTCTGGTCAGTAAAAACATGTACATTACAATCGAAGGTTACAGAATTAACAGAAAAGTAGAATATTTCACTCGGTTATTTTGAGTGGAACAGTGGTAAGTAGAAAGTAGCTTATTCTTCAAGAGGGAGATTCAACAAAAAATAGCATTATCGTAACGTCCATCTAATCATCTTTTCACCTTCCATACCTGCTTATCCCGTTGAACTCGGCAGGGGGGGGTTACCCAGCATGCACTAGCTGAGCCGGAGGACTGCAGTGTTTGGCTATTGAAGCAAATATAACTGACTCGTGGGGACGTTTACTGCTTCATATTTAAAAAAGACATTGAAACATTCCACCCACCCAAGAAGAATAAATGATAGTGGAGCAAGCACTGTGCATTTATTTAAATATTGATATATATATATTCATTGTGTTGTGGAGCTGATTGAATTTGAGATTATGTCGGACAGCTCTGCTTCAATCCGCTAATCCTATTATTCAACAATTGATCTTCAAGTTCCTCGCTGGAAAAATCCACCGCCGAGTTACCTTCAATTTCAGATCTGCCCTCATGTCATTTTCTTTACTTTTTTTTCTAACAAGCCTCTGCAGCCACAACGATTCACCGAAAAACGCCACACGGTCTGCATCCCCCGTCCAATAATAGCAGCCGTAATCAGATTAGATACTTGTGGGAAATAACTGTTGATAATGTTTGAAGAGGAGGATAATATCCCCGTTCAAATTAGTCTGCAAATTGGAACGGAATAAACTGTCTGTTCAACAAAATGTTTGAGTGGAGAGGCAGAGCCGTCCAAAAGTAATTGAAGGTAATTAGATTGGGATTAATCAAATGTAATCTGCTGGATGACGTTGGCTACTGGAGCATTTAAAAGCAGGTAATCTGCTACCAACCAGCCACCAAGTTCCAACTTCTATCCACTGGCTTTAGATCTTCTCCAAAGACTTTCAACCAGCCCGGAAGTTCACTTTTTTTTTTTTTTTGTCCCCCTCGTAGTCAGTGGTCAGTCGTAGTCGTAGCCGTGATGCTGAAGAGGAAGAGGAGGAGGAGGAGGGGGGGGGTCTGATTCCATGACGATCTCCGCCAGCAATGCCGGGAGGTGCTGTCGCTGGGTTTCTCATCGCCTGTCTGTCTCTGTGTGTGTGTGTGTGTGTGTGTGTGTGTGTGTGGTGATGTGACACAAATGAAAACGTAAGGTTGGATCACCCCCCCCCCCCCCCCCCCAGCCCCCACCCCTTCTACCTTCCTGGGTGACAACCCCTGTTCATTTGATCCATTTCTGGTGCTGTTGTTGCGGGCTATGAGCTAAATGTCAGCCCTGTTTCACTCATCTCTCAGTTTTTGGGTCTCGGGCCCCACAGCGTTTCTTTTTTTGTTGTTGTTGTTGTTGGAAATCCTCCAGCTGCCATCTCAATTACCAAGCTGGTTTTGGGGGGGTGGGGGGGGGGGGCAGCAGCTCCTGTCGCATCTTGAGTGACGCGCAGAATGTCAGAGCGGCGGATAAAGAGAACACTCAAGGTCAGCGTGCAATTGGAACGGTTTCATCATGAGGCGTTATGGGGAGGGGGGGGGGGGGGCAATGAAAGCAGCGGCTGCACGTCGGCTTAAACTGGCAAAGATTTACGGCCTTCTGCAGCGCCGCTTGGATGTGAGCGGCTGCAGGTGAGGACGCAGCGAGAACACCGGCATCACGCTTCGTGCCCGTCATCTCCGATCAGCGGGATCGCAACGTACACAAAGGTGTCCAATCTTAACAATAACAAGCATGTAATCACACTTTTATTCATGTCTTTCTTCCCTATTACGCCTTATACTCCATAATAAGTAGTCATTGGAGTTTGGGGTCAAAAGATTTTCTGTCAGACATTATCACATGTATCAACTTATGGTGAAACCACATTGTTCAAATAAGGCTGCTGGCAGGTGAGTTCATTTAGTTTCCTGTAATAGTTCCAGCCACTGTGTGGAAATTAAAACCATCCTCCGTATTTTTGACAGGTTCGTGTCCTTCATCAACGCAGAAAATGGTCAAATAATTAGACCTCAGTTTGGTGCAGACGGGTTTGACAGGAACCCGCCGGAATCGAGGAGTTGTTTACTCGCCCCGTTTCGGGGCGGAACACAACTGTCCTTTTGTGAGTGTTTGTTGACATGCAGCCGTCCGTCAAAGCCCCCCCCCCCCCCCCCCCCCAAAAAAAAAAAAACGGAGGGTCCTCGTCTCGTTGCTGCAGATTTTACCAGCCAACGTGGAGATGAGGGATTTGATGCTGAGCGCCGCTGGTCTGTTCTCTCTCTGGGGAATAAAAGGCCATGTGGGCGTGTCCATCATCTGCATTGACGAGGTAAAAAAAAAAAAAAAAAAGAATGTCGAGTGACAGGTTGCTGATTTGAGCCGTGGCGTTTACACGAAAAACAGACTTGATGCAAATTGAAAAAAAAAAAACGCATCGCTTTGAGTAAAATGAACACCACGTGATGAAAGTGACCCTTGAGACGTGGATCTTTCTAAGGTCATTAACCGCTTGTTGCGTTCGTACTGTTCACTCATCCCTCATCATTTCACCAGCCACCGTGAAGGGAATACCAGCTTTTATTCAACGGCTGACTCCTACACTATTATGCAAAAGCCTTCGGCAGAGTTGAATATTAACCGACACGACGTGAGTAGTTGTGGTGTGTTGTGGCTCTTTGCACTCTGAGGCCGACCTTTGGAAATTGCCTCTGTATTTTCATTTCTATAAAGACGTTTTTTTCCTCTTTTTAAAATGTGAGCTGACATTTTCAAATAGCGATTCTGGCAATTCCCGGCATAATTGTCTTGCCTCCCCCCCCCCTCGTGTCCAGTGCTCCTTATTCCATGTTGAGGCGCCCCTCAAAAGACCAAGGTTGAGCTGTCGTTCTTCTCCTTCTGCTGAAGGCACCTACTTAAAATTGATTGTGGTCAGAGAAAAAGAAGTCATTAATATTTATCAGCCGGAAATACAGGGTGAAGAAGCAATGCGCCGGTTGTTCTGATTCAAAATCCTTTTAAATCTTTATTGAGCGAGTTGCGGACGTGACCAGAAATCTGTGTGTGTGTGTGTGTGTGTGTGTGTGTGTGTGACCTGCATATCTTCCTGTTAAATGAGACATGTTAAATGATGTGCTGGAGGGAAAATGGTTCTTTTCAAGCAGCACACACTGTTCCGATAATCACAGATAACCAGGCTGCAAGGCCAGGGACCTAATTTAAGGCCTATTTACCACGCGCCACGTCCTGAACGAAGCTCACAGCAACGAGGAGAAATGTGCAGAGGAAAAATGTTTTTTTTTTTTTTTTTATTTAAAAGATGGTGAACACGTGATTCATTTTTCCACGAAGGCACCTGGGATTAATAATTCATCCCCTTTGCTGTGAATGTTTTGTCTTTGCAGAAAATGAGACGCTTTTTTTTAAAGGGGGGGGGGGGGGCGACCCTTGCGATCAAAAACGAAGTGGCGCCCTGCAATTAATTCCCGGGCACATCTCGTGGCCGCTTCGCCCCTGAATGATTCATCAGACAAAAGGGAACATCGGCGGCGTAATCCTCGAGCACTAAGACGGGGATTTGTCTCCGGGCGGCCGATTGTTGTCTCTCCCCCTCGACCGTGTTTTCGGGCGCCGCTGCGGCGAGGCGACGGCGCGCGTTGAACAATGGGCCTCGGCTTCCTCTGTCGTGCCTCTTATTACCTCTGCACCGCTCGCGCTGGTCCTGTCTCTCTGTTACGGGCCCTTCTTCGCCTCGTCGCCCCCCCCCCCCCCCCCCGTCGCCGCTCCTCCTCCAACAGCCCCGACATCCGGCGGTAATAAGACCTTCCGTCTCCGAGGAAAGCAATTTGTTGTTCGATTTTGGGGGGGGAGGTGTGGGGGGTTGTTTGCTTCTCTGCTCGGACTTTTGTGCACGGAGGTCGGCTCACGTTGCGTGTGCGCGGTGTCTCGGGGAAGAGCCGAAGGTGCGCGAGGCCTCCTCCTGGCCTGGCTGAGCCCCCCCCCTGCCGCCCCACCCCCCCCCAGTTTGACGGGATCAGTCCAAACCGTCACCGAAGCCTCCTGTAAGCTGCCGTATCGTTGCAGCTGTATTTGCCGCCATGTGACAGTGAGCAGGAGACTCTGAGGAGATTACGTGGCAACGAGAAACGGCGGCATCCTCCTCCTCCTCTTCCTCCTCTTCCTCTTCCTCCTCCTCTTCCTCCTTTTGGTTTCCGCACTAAAAAACGCGGCGCCTCGTTGCGTCGATGACCTTGTTTAAAACGAGCGTAATGACTCTCGCTAATGTCCAGGCAGAGACTGTGTCCTCTGTGTGCTCATTGTGTACCCCCCCCGCCCCCCCTCCCCCCCATCATCATGAGGCTCCCTCCCTGCGGGAAAAACACAACCTATTTATGGTCCTTTCTCTCTTCAGGATATAAATACCATGTAACCTCTGTTGCACATTTCACGGGTCACAGTTTGTGGGTCACTCTGACACATTGTTTGCTACGTCGTGTTTTTGTGGTGCACAGCATCCTGTGAGAGACGTTTGAGGACCACCATCCCAAATAAATACGCCGAACTAACACAGCATGACAAAGGGGGGCTGGGGTGGGTACTTGTCGCCTGTAGAAATAGGGGCGCAATAGAAATTAATTTTAATTCTATTTTTATGGTTATGCAGCAGCAGTTAAGTAAATACTCCCTGCCCTCCGTTAGGAATCCAATTTGAACACATTCAGGGTCGGATTTCCTTTGCCACACACTTTTTTTTTCCCCTGGCACAGTGTTGTCTCCCACGTCGCCGATCCCTTTCATCTCGTACCTGACCGCTTCAGCTGCTCACTTTGACTCCATCGTTCCGTTATGCGAGTTCTGGAGCTCACTTGGACACGGAGATTTGATGATAAGTGTAATCCAAGCGGCCTGCCGGATGGCGCTCTGAGGCCCGGCAGCGGCGCGTGACACTATGCGGTTTAGTCTTACATTTTTACAGTCTATTGCACAAAAAAAAGAAAGAAAGAAAGAGAAAAAGAATCTCATCAGTTGTTTTAAGTGCACAGCGATATCGCCTCTGACAGCTGAATCGAGTGCTGCAAAGGTCACTGAGATGCTAATTCCAGAATGTGATTTCAACTCGGCTCTTGAAAATGCACTGAGAAAACACCGCGAAAAGGTAAATGTTAAATCTCCACAGCCAGACACGTTTGCACCGTTATCCATCTCAGTGTTACACTACACCCCCCCCCCCCCTCCCCTCTTGTAATGCGTTTCATCAGAGGGTTAACGAATATAAGGGGCCGGGCTTCGGGCCGAGTGGAAAACGTGTGAGCAGATCGACGCTCCGCTGATGGGCGCCGACGGCTCAGTAAGCTGCCGGGGGGGGGGGTAGAAGACGCTCCCTCGTACTCCTCTTCCCTCGGTGGCTACATCCCGTCTCTACAGGGGACTTAACGGCTCAGCCCAGCAGACTCCTTTAGATTACAAGCTCGTGTCGACGAGTGCGCAGGGGAGCAGTGTGCAGGGAAGGAGGGGAGGGGGGGGGGGGGGGTCGTTGGGTAGGAACATATAAACTAACTAACCTGCATCAGTATCGGTGGGGGGGGGGGGTTTATATTTGGCCGCTGGAGCGTTTTTCGGCAGCGATGAATCATCTCGCCTCGTCGAGGCTCCTTTCATTTCCCACATCATCACACAACAAGCGGGTAAAAGGAATAACAAAATTAAATCATTTTCATAAATACCAAAGAGACAAAGCGTTGGCCTACAACATGAATTTCCAGATATTTTTTTTTTCTTCTTTTTGAAGTGCAGGAAGTCTTTCACAAATGTGCCGTGTACCTGCTACAAAGACCCAACGCGCCTCTTTGTAGGTCCAACGCCCAACGTGTGATTCTCACAAGTTTGGAGGTAAAATGGTGAAGAACAAACGCCAACCAGCGAGGGGGGGGGGGGGATTTTTATCTTTTTGACACGTGTACTGTTTGATTCGCTCTGCGATGCTGTTGTTGAGTCTGCTGAGGAGGCAGTTTAAAACAAACCAAGCCGAGAAGAGAGCGAGTGTGAACGTTGACAGGCATCAGCTTCACAACTCGAAATATCCAGTCGCAGACCAGAGAGCTCTCCAGCTTTAAAAAATATCTTTTTTTAACATAATATAGAATGCATCATTTTTTTTTTTTTCACTAGAATTAGTGCATTCCTCATCATCTTCAAGAAACAGTGTGCTGTAGAGAAAAGGGAACAAGCATGGAGACATCAACCATCTTCAGAAGCACCCTAATTCCACTTGTCATTTGTAGCTTTTGACACAGGACAAGGACCTTGAAATTACTTTTGCCATCTCTATAGGACAGCATTAGCATTTGAAATGCTGAAAACATTCCAAATCAACAGGAGCTCATTCACCGGCAGGTCGAAAAGCGTCTCCAAACGGACATTAAAAAAAAATTAAAAAATAAAATAAAGAAGCCCTTTTCACGTTTGTAAATCCCCCCACAGTCCACCTGCCGCCGTGCACTTCATGGCTACGTCTCAATGTCTTTAAGAGCCTCTAATGATCCCAGCGTGACTCCCTCCTGTGTGTGTGTGTGTCTTACCCCCCGCACGGCGCGCTGTGTGGACCCCCCCCATCCCCCCCCCCCACACAGCCACACTGACCACTTCATCCCGGTCTCCACAGCGTGGCTACACGTGTTTCTTTCCTCTCCGTGTTGAGCAAGAAGAAGGCTGCAGAGGCCCGTGGGCGCGCTGGTAATGATGCACCTTAGTGAAGTCGTGAGGGCTTTTTTGGGGGGGGGGGGGGTTTGACAGCGCTGCGCGGCAGACTCTGCTGCACCTCACTTAACGCGGCTATTTATGGGAACCCGGACGTGACGGGCGCTCTGTGGCCCGCCGCCATGTGCCGAGTGGAGCCGCGATGTAGCAGCAGTGAGTCATTAATTAGGCAGCAAAGCGCCTCCCTCCATCTTTAGTCTAATTACACACAACGTGGTCTTGATTTGGAGGCTTTTCCTTCCAGGTGCCGAGGTGATGTAATAGTATAAAAAAAAATATATACATATATACATATAAACCTCAACAGAATACAGCCTTGTTTACTTTTAATGCCATCTGGTGTGAAAATGGGCGCATTTGGACAGACACGGCGTCCACAAATCTGCCCTCTGTTCTGTACCTGAAGGCGGCTCCTTTGTCTCAGGGCGCCCTGCAGGGGTCAACAAGGAGGCCCCAATGGAGAGCAGCATCCGTCTAACTGCCTTGTCTGTACAGACCTGCGGGAGTCCAGACGCTTTTCACGGAATGTAGGCAGAACGCAGTTGTTGCTGTTGGCAGTTTGACTAACTTTCACATTGACGTCCACATCCAGTACTTTTGATAGAAATAAATAGACGCGCACGGAATGCAGTCGGTAGGTGAACCCGGACCGATGGACAAATGCTTCCAGACTCACGATAAATATTTCCATTAATTCACCAAATGCAGCGGTTAACTTGAAAGGAAGGAAAACGCCAAGATAACGACCAACATTTTACACATGACATTCTTCTTCGGACAACATGCGACCCGCGTGGCAGTAAAACCGCTCTGTAATCATCCCAGTGTTTGGCCTGCAGACTGCACGCGTCGCAAAGTACGTTTAAATGCCCCCCCACGCGGCATTCCTGGCAAAGTATATATCGTTTCCCCCTTTTTAAATGTTTTTATATTGCAACATCAATATGAATCCAATTCATTTATTTTAGCGCTGAATGGCAGTTTGCCCGGTTAACGCCACGCTGCGTACCGGGACCGTTGGCCCCACGAACGCGAGTTCCCGCTCTTTGTTTTATTCCCCCCCCCTCCCCCCCCTACAAACTGCCAGTCACGAACAGTCAACCTGCCGTAATGGCCGACATCCTTCTTGAGTAAAGTGATATTGCCTGTGTGCAGATGGCGGCTGCCGGCGGCGTGTCTCTAAACCTGCCGCCTCTCTTCGGGGGAGGGGTTGGGGGGGGGGGGGGGGGGGGGGGGGAAGGAGCCGGCGCTGCAGAGTTTAGTTTTTTTTTCCGCTGAGTCATGAAAAATTAAAGAATCGACGCGCGTCAACCTTTCTGCAATCCTCTCCGGGGGGGATATAACGTCGGGGTTTCTTTCGCTGTAAAAACATGTTCTCTCGGCTTAATGTCATCTCTCTTTGTTTTTGACTGAGCGAAACGGCGGCTGGTTTGATGATGCTTTGCGAGTATTGGCCCAGAAATCCTTGTCCCGGGTTGCGTGCAAGAGGATCCTTTTGGGTGAGTCACCAGGCTGGTTCAGAAAGCTCGACTGACAGCAGGCTCCACGCGGCCTTCAAATACCACACAGTGTTTACTTTGTAATGCTCAGGAAACTTGACATTTTATGCCTTCGACAATGCCGTGTCTAACCCCCCCCCCGGCACACAATGGAATAAAGATAAATATTACCTTGTGTCCTCTCTTCAGCCACCAGCGCGCCGCCCTCCGTCTTTTTTTTTTTTTGCGTCGCTGCGTTTCAACATGGCTGCCAAAATGGCGCCGCAGTCTCTCTCTCTCTCTCTCTCTCTCTCTCTTTGTTCCGGTCTAATCCGGACGCGGCCCGCGGGGCGTTCGGGGCGCCGTCGTGACAGGAAGCCCGGGAACGAATCCGCTTCACGCTCCGGTGTCATCGCGTTGTCGTGCCGACACGTCCGTACAGCCAATGAATGATGTTGCAAAAAAAGAGTTGGGAGTTTTTTTTTTGTTTTTTTTTCGGCGCCGCTGGTCAGTTCCTGACCAGAGGAGGGAAAAGATCCTTCTTTTTCTCCTCCATTTTTTATATTTTTTATTTTTTATAAAAACTGAAAACGATCCGTCAGAAGCGATGATACGAGTCTCAGTGATGGATCGGTTTGTCTTACTCCGCCTCTCAATCTTTCACTCCCTCGCTGACTTTTTTATTTTTTTTTCCTCCTCTCTCCGAGGAAAGCCATTATTTCCATCACCCTCCACATTTCAGCCAGATTCGCTGCGTCTGGCGGCCCGAAGGGGAGAAAGAGAGGCGCCGCGTCGGAGTAGAATTCCATTTCCTCTCCGGCACGCGGCGTTTTTCTCGTGATTTGTTCGCGGCGCCGGATCACAGTGTGATATTATTTCACGATTACGCACGACGAGGCAGGACGCCGCAGAGACGTTATTGAAATTCTCCATTCAACAATTACATTTGTGTACATGCATCCCTGCCCCCCCCCCACCCCCCCACACACACACTGGCTGTGGAGGTGTTCGCTCTCTGTTGCATTTAAATGAAAACGTAATGAAAAGCTCCACTACGGAAAACACCAGAGATCCGTCCGCTTGGGAGAGATTAACCGATGAATTTATTAACGGGGCTTCATCGCCACGCGAAGCTGTGAACCTCTTGTGCTTAAAGTGCCCCCCCGCCCAGGCCCCCCCCATATCCTGAGGACAGTGAACCTTAAAAGGTGGAACATAATCGGCCTGCAGCTGTCTCGCTGTGTCCACTTGCGCTGGTGACATTTGGTGAGATTAGCTTTCCACTGTGGAGCTCCTAACATACCTGCTCTGCCCCCCCCCCCCCCCACCCTTCTCCCTCAACCCTCCTCTGTTGTTATATTGTGTGAACCTGCTTTGCGCTCCATACACCTCTCCTTAAATCTCATTGCAGTTAGCTGATTTGATCAGAGTGCGCTGAAACATTGTTTACCCCAGTGGGACCGGGCTGTTATAGACATACACCCCTCCCCCCCCCACCTGCCCCCCCCCCCGGCTCTTTTTGCTCCCCTGCTCTGTGTTGCTTTCCTTCCTGCTAAAGTAATTTCTCTGGGGATCGGAGCCCCCCGTCGTTGAGGTGATGCTGTAACAAAAGGCTGCAGAGGAGCTGGAGCTCATGCACAAAGTCGCTTTGTACCCCGCGTCATCGTCATAGGAATGACCGGGTGCAATAACACACCCCGGCAAATAATGGGGGGGCGGCGGCGGCGTGGGGGCCCCTCCCACGTGTGCCCACAGCAGATGGTGGCCAGTGGCAGGAGACACAGGGCTGCATCTTCCTTCCATCCCATACTCTGACTCGGCCCCAGTTGGATGTTAGAGGAGGGGATGGGGTCCCTGCAGCTTTTAGCATGGGGGGGGGGGGGGGGCGCGTGTGGCTTGTACACCGTGCGATAAAAAAACAAACAAAGAAACCTGTGAGTCGGCTCTGGTGGATTGTTTGCTGTGAATCACCTGCAGCATCTGGTCCATACGCGTGCACGTTGTACACGTTGTGCACGTTGTGCGTTTCTAAAAAAATTAAATAAACTCCCCAGTCGACCTGACCACAAACACAAAATGGCTTGGCCCGTCTCCCACACGATTCATCTGGCTCCCGTCCTCCTCGCCGGCGAAGGTCTCTTTTTTTTTTTTTTTTTGCCGAGTCAGAGGAAACCATCTGCTGCCCGGTGATAATGGGACTGGAAACATGGAGCGACTGGCGCTGAGAGGAAATGACAGGATCCTTCCCAGAACCTTCCCAGAACCTCCCCTGCCTACCTGCAGCCAGTCTGCCAGCTTTAATATGAAGATGTTTCTTTGGGCAAACGGGTGGGTGTAATAATGAGGGGGGACTCCTCACCTTGGAAATAGTCTGAATTCTGCCCGAATCTCCAGGGCTCCTCTGACGGATCGGAGCGCTCGGGGCTTCCAGACTAAACCGTTTCAGTTTTCTCTTGTCTGAAGTCGACAGGCCGGACAAACACCCCCCCCCAGCCCTGACAGTTTTCCCCTCCCCAAAAAAGCCCCCTCTTCCTCCTCTCGCTCCATCACTCTGTTTCCTGCTTTGCCTTCGAGATGTTTGTCTTTTTCTTTCTTTTTTTTTTTTTTGTTGCCCTCGGCGCTCACAAACTGTCAGGTGACCTTCGCTATGGATTCATCACCCCACGTGACACCCGCTGAACCCCTCGCCGCCTTCAGCCGCGATAAAATCCGTCCCAAATTATAGAGCGTTCCCCCCCCCGCCCCCCCCAAATTGTTGGGGCCCGGGTTTATTTTGTCATCGCGGCCGCGAGCCCGATAAAGTGGGAGGCGGGTCAGGGAGGATAATGGAATGGAGGGATGGAGGGGGATCAGACACAAGGCCGTGTGGGGGAGTGGGGGGGGGGGGGGGGGCTCTGGTGACCAGGTCTTTTCTATTAACTCGGGGGGGGCGGGGGCGAGCAGGGGAACCAGGGGGGCTCCCCCCCTGCCGGCGTCCAGGCTGCAGAGGGCCGATATTGCTCAGGGGTCCAGTGGTGATTGACCCGGTGTTTTCATCAGCCTGGACTCGCCTGATAACGTTTGTCAGCCCCCCCCCCCCCCCCCCCCCCCCCAACAGAGAGAAAATATCAGAGCTTTGAGTGCGGAGAAGAGGCTCAGAGAGACTCTTCGGTCCGGTTTGGGCGCCGAGTTTCACCGCCGTGCTGCACGTTTTTTTTCCATCTTCTTCTTTGAAATGTCATTTTCCCTTCTCTCCCTTCCCTGCAAACCTCTCTGTTTACTCCATTTGTTGCGTTTTTGTTCAGAATTCTATTATCTCACTTGACCGAACACAATGTTTAATTCATAGAATCAAAAATGAAGCTATAAAAAGTCTCCGGGGGGGGGGGGGGGGTTGGAATTTGAATGTTGCCCACACTAGTGAGTTAATTGTTATTCGTACATAAAGGAAATGCTGGACTTTCTCTCTGGAGACTCTTGAGGCCACGTATACACTTGAACTAATTGTATATAGGCTGTAATCAGCATCCCCGCCCCCCCCCCCCACCACCACTACATGCCGCGATGCCTCATCAAGGCGCACTCCAAGGTTTCTGATTTGTCGCACTTTTCACTCAAGTTACAAAAGGAAATATTACCTCTAAACCAAAGCTTTTAAACAAAAAGACTTACCCCCCCCCCCTCCCGTTCTTCTCTGTCTTTGCTTGCAGGTCTCGGGTCTCTCTCCTGGAGACGGACAGCCCCCCCCGGGACTGCTGCTGGCTCCGGGGGTGAGGTGGGGACAGACGCCCATCAACCAGCTCACGCCGTGGGACACGGACGAGCCCCCCGCCAAGCAACACCGAGGCGGCGAGGCCGCGGGTAACGACTCACTCACGCGCACTTGCTAGCGTGCTATGCTAACGGGGGGGAGGGGAGGGGGCACCCTAGCTGCACGCATGCTTCACATACAGCCTCATGAATAATTAACATGAACGTGCAAATGTTACAGAGAGTGTGACGTGAAGCTGAAAAACAGGAAAACTCTGCTCTGGTTTTAGTGTCCTCCTGATTGTTTTCCACCTCACCAACTGAAGCGCAGTCCGTCTGCATTAAAGGGTTGTTTGGGGGGGGGCGGGGGGGGGGGGTGTCTACAAACGGGTCTAATTCAGACCTCATTCGGCCCTTTCACGGCGCGTGGAGCCCGATCGTAATGAACCCCTGCACCAACGCGTCACGCTGGACCTAAAGAGGGATGCTTCTGTAGCCCCCCCCCCCTGCTGTGTGACCACAGCCCCCCTGCTGTGCACGGAGGGGCTGGCTGAATTAGCCATGGAGGCAGTGAATGAAGACCAAGCGGAGTGAGATGTCACAAAGCGCGTTTCCCGTCCACACGTCTTTGACTTGACGGCCAAAAAAAAGCGAACGCGGCTGCTCGTCTCAGACTGCGAGAGACGATGGGCTCAGAGAGTGTTCGGGTAAACACAGACGCGCGCTGGGATTAGTGGCCGTGTTCACCGAGCATGTGTGCGTTGTGGCGTTGTGGCGTTGTGGCGCAGTCCTTTTAATCCCGTTGTGACGCAGAGCTCCCAACATTTTTTTTCCCCCGTTTCGGTACCGAGCTGCGATGTGGAGAGGAGCGGGAGTCTGTCTCTCTTTTCTTTGGACGAAAGCCTTCGATTGCCGATGAGTCATCTGTCTTCTGTCCCCCCCCCCCCCCCCCCAGGTCCCACCTGGGCAGCGCCGGCGGTGGCGGCGGCGAGCCAGCCGAGCCTGCTGGGCCACACCTACGGCCTCCCGCAGCCGCCCTCCTTCAGCCACAGCGCGGCCGCGCAGTCGCCCGTCGTCGGGGTCACGCCGTCCGCCCGGGGCCCGCTGCCCCAGCAGCACCCGCTGGTGACGGCCCACTTCCAGCTGACGCCGCACTCCACCCAGCAGCAGCAGCCGCAGCAGCCGCAGCAGCAGCCGCCGTCCTTGGTGCTGGGCCTGCAGGGGCAGCCTGCGTACGCCTCGGCCCAGGCCAACCACGTGGTCCACCCCAACCCCCACAGCGTGATGGGCAACGGCCAGTTGGCCTCTCACCGCGGCCTCATCCAGCACCCGGCCTTGCCTCTGACTAACGGACAGGCGGCGGCGGCGGTGGCGGCAGCAGCGGCGGCGGCGGGGGCGTCGCATGGCCAGCACGCAGCCGGAGACAATCAGGACGCTTCCAACGGGCTGCAAATGCTGCGGACGGTTGGGATGGGGAAGTACGAGTTCAGTGACCCGGGACACCCCAAAGGTAAGCACGGAGAGGCCCCCCCGGCTGCATGCCGCGCAGGTCGCGCCGCCCCGCAACATGTCTCTCTTCCAGATGTGCCAACCCGTCGCCAACATCATGTGGGAGTCTTTAGGAGGGAATCCAAGCCAGGGAGGGGTTGGGTATTAAATCAATCGCCCCGGCTCTGCGTTTCCTCGTGATCCCCCCCTCCTGTGGATTCTTTAGGAGGGAAGGTGGGGGCAGGCGGGGCTTCGGCTCCACGCCATCGCTGCGCTGACTCGCCTGTGAAGGTGCGCGAGGAGCCGTGAATCGGCTGTTTGCTGCGACCTTGGAGTCTTAGTGGCGCAGGGTGCCCCCCCAAAACAGATGTTTCGCAATTCCCCGCGACCAATTTTCACGTTTAATGAAGCTTTTAACTTTGTTTAGATTGTTTTCTCTTTCCTGACCATCTTTGATGAATAAAACGTGTCCGAACGAACCTGCAGATCACAAAAAAAGAAAAAGCAATTATTTTAAGGACTGCGATTCAATGAAGTGAGGACGCAGGTAGAATTGGAAGCGGATAATTACACGGCGGCTCGGTCCGATTTCTAATCCATCTATTTAATTTAATTTAATTTTTTTAGGATACACTGTCGCGATCCATCAGCCGCGATCCGCTCTACAGGCGCGTGAACCGCTGTGAACGACAGTCCCCAAACGGCGTCTCCGTGATTCATTGTTGTGACAAAGATAACGCGTTCAGTTTGTATTTCCGAAAGGCAGGAAGGATCCCCGTGACGCGACACGCACTATCCACTCCAAGTCCCGGGCCTCTGTGAAGGTCAAAGGTCAAACTGCACAAAAACGTCGCACGCTTGAAATCTCTCGGGTACGGTTTGATCTTCCCTACTTGACTCTGGACATTAGTACGACTACTGGCACTTTTCAGTACTGAAAAGTTCAGTGAATTAGCGGTGACATCTCGTCGGCAGCCCCCCCCCCCCCCCGCCCCCCCCCCCCGGACAGGGAACACTTCTTTATGTACTCCCACCCCCCCTCTGTTCCGCTTTCTGTTCTTTAAATCGATCAACCCGGCAGGTCGGCGTGCAGCAGTAAGATGGAGGGCGAGGCGCTTGTGACCTGCGTTCTGGTGGAATGATCTTAAACCTGTTCTCTCCGACCCCCCCCCCCCCCCCCCCCCAAAAAAAAACCCCAATCCAAAACCAACTAGTTTGTGCAGAGAAAGGTGGATCGGAGGGCTGGCGGATCTGAAAACAAAAAAATGAAGTCACATAAATTCATGCTGTGTATCTTGGTCTTTTGCCACACAGGCTTTATTTCATTCTCGAGAAATGCGTCACATAAAAGCGTGATACAAACCCCTCGTATACAGCACACACACACACACACACACACACACACACACACACACACACACACACACACACACACACACGCGCTGGCTGGGAATAAATGAGGTGCACTTTGTGCTGCGTACTGCCTTGTGGGAGACTTTGCTGAAATGATCACCCTGAAGGAGGTCCAAAGTGAAAATGTGTACTGAGCTTTCTCTCCACCACGGAACAAATAGTCTCCCCCCCACATGGTGTCCTGAGTTGATGAAAAGTGGGCAAAGAAGGCGGTCATTTAAACATTTAACGGTCACATTGGAGGCTTCTCAAGTAGAAATTGGATAAAGACCTGTTTGTTTTGAATACTTAAGCAGCGACTTGATCACATGCATTCCTGCATTAAGGTGTGTGTGTGTGTGTGTGTGTGTGCGCCACCTACCGAGAGATGTGATCTGCTCACCCGGTCCGCCCCCCTGCCCCCATCAGTACGTGCCCGGCGTGCTTTCGACGGATCAATTTCCTGTGCACCCCCCCCCCCCCCCCACAGTTTAGTTCCTCGTAAAGAGGATCTCTTGCAGTGTCTGTTCACGTCTGCAGGCGCCGAGACGTGAGGGTGACGGACGTTGGTAAGAAGGACACTGAAAGGGGAAGAAAGGACGGCCGGAGGGGAGATGGGGGAGTGGAGCTGCTGTGTGTCTATCGACCAAGTCATTAAAATCGATGGCGAGGAGCGGGGGGGGGGGCGGCGGCCTGTAAGCGATGGCCTCCGCGTGTCCGAGCCCCGACTCGGAGGATGTTTCTCATGTTGTTTTCCTCCCGGCTTCGTATGCTGGAGATGCATCCTGCATCCTGCATCCTGCAGCCCGCTGAGCCTCGCTGTCCCTTCAGAAGCGCCCCCCCCCCCCCCCCCCCCCCCCGAGAGGATGCAATTAAGATGCCTCGGCGAGTGAAGATCAGCGGCCTCTCTCCGTCCCGTCCGTCCGGCGGAGGAAACTTCCCGTCTGCGTCACCAGCTTTTTCATCCGCCGCTCCGGTTGCCTAGCAACCCGCTGAGCTTAACAGTGAAAGATGTATGGTGATCTTCTTCCTATTTAATTCAATTGAGGACGAATGCGCTTCACCTCCGGAGCACGAATCACTCGAAGCTGGGAGAAGAACATTTTCCGCTCGTCTTTTGAATTAAATTCAAACTGGTTAAGCCGTAATTACTTTACTTTTAGCTAAAAGATGTGTTGCAGTCTTATGGAAGAGGAAATGCAACACGGCACGGAAATAAATGTCAGCCAACACGTTTATTAACTTGTATGCACGGACTATTTTTTTTCTTGCTTATTTATATTCCAAAATATTTCCATGGGCAGCTGAGTATCTAAATATCAAGACAAATGACCGATCTTGTCGTTGATGGCCTTTGTTTATTAACGTTGATCATGTAGCGGCGCTGGATTGAGACTCTTAACCAATGAATAGATCACGTGTTCTATTTGCTTTTAGCTCCTGACGACCTCTACGTTTCGGTTCACGTCATCGCCGGTGCTTTTATTTTCTCAGAAGCTTCTCCTGGAGTCGTGCGACCTGGGTCGATTTCACATGGGACACGTTCGGCTTCAGACACGTCCGGACTGGACCGAAGTAGCGCGCGGTCGTCACAGAGCGCGGCGCATTTAACCCGCTGCGTCCCGTGATGCGTAAACATTGGCTCCGGCCCGGCCCGCAGGAACGCGCCGCCGCAGCACGACGCGCCGGTGTGTGTGAACGCCGCGGCGAAGGCCGTTAATCGTGGCGAGCGCGTTGATTAAAAAAAGCCTCTCCTTTCTCTCCTTGATGGAGTGCCGACGATCTGCGCCACATCCTCACTGCAAATGAGGCCAAAGCAGGCCTCTTCGCCCAGAGACCAATGCGACGCCGAGCGTGCTGTAAGAGCCGCGCGGTTGTTGTTGCGCTCTTATTTTAATTTCCAAACATGCTGACTCGGCTCAGCGTCTGCCTGAGTGAGCGCTGGTAAATTAATTAAAGCCACTGCGGCGTTGTGCCGGGCGATTATCTGGAAGCAATCCGCGTCAGGATTAGCTAAAGCAGAACTCGGGGTTATTATGATTTCAAAACAGGCTTGACTTTGAATATGAAATACATGTTTTTTTTTGTGTTGTTTTTTTTCTCTCCTTCCCGTCTCTCACAGCGTCGCTTTTAACTCTCGGCGGGGGCCCGAAAAAATGGGAATTCACACGAGCCCCGTATTGTTGCAAATTATTGATGAGGTGGAAATTTATTCCAATCACCGTTGTGTGTGTGTGTGTGTGTGTGTGTGCAGGTAACGTTCCTCGTAGCACACTGGTCCACACGTGCCCCCCCCCTCCCCCCCCCCCCCCGCATATTGACTCGCACGTCTCACTCCAGAGACGCAGGACGCCGCTGTCTCTTTAGCTTTGCTGAGGACGCCTCTCATTGAGCCGTCCAAGTGCTTCCAGCACCGCTCCGGCTCCCGGGAGACGCGTGTGTGTGTGTGTGTGTGTGTGTGTGTGTGTGTGTGTGTGTGCGTGTGCGTGTGTCGTGAGAGGAGCTTCTTCCTTTTCCTCTCCCTCGTTATCGCATTTTAAAAGGCGGCCTCAAAAAACAAAAAAAAACCAGCAACGGATGCGGCGCGACACCTCGCCAAAATAAAAGGTCCGGATGAAGTGATGTTCTCTGATGTGAGACGAGAGGCTAAATATCTCATGGAGCCCGGCACACACCCCGCCCCCCCCTCCCCCACCTCCTCCACACCCAACGTGTTATCCCACTCAGCAGGGCAAGATGTATAATCATTTTGTGAGGTAAACAAATGATATTGGCCTGAAGTGCAATCAAGATTATGAGCTTTAGTGTGTTGTAGGCCATTGTTATTCTGCCACAGTAGTCGCGTTGCTCCCTTATCCATCCGACACACACCTTGGATTAAATGGAATAAAAGTTTTAAAAAATACGGGAGACGGGCGGAGGAGGAGTGTAAGAGAGAGAGAAATGTGATGGAGGGCACAGATGAGTGGAGGCTGCAGTCTGCAGGGAGGACGCCCCCATGCGACCTGACCCCCAGCCCCCCCCCCCCCCCCCCCCCCCCCCCCCGTCTTTCTGCTCGGGCTGCCACCGCTTTCACAAAGTTACCCGGTAAACACACGCTGTCATCTTCGAGGGGGGGTTGACATTTATCTTGGGCCACGCGGTGCGGTTGCTTCGCTCTGCGTCTCAGGGACGACTCAGCAGAAAACGCAGCTCGGCGCCCGCGGGCCTCGGGAAAGAAATGTACACAAACAGAAACTCATCGTAAACACGCTCGACATGGGGGGGGGCCTATCTGCTTTCCCTCACACACGCTCCAGCATCTGTGTGTCGGCCATAACCGCGAAGGAGGAGGGTGACTTTAGGCTTTTAATGAGAGCGTGAGTGGAGTTTGCACTTTCCTCCTCCTCCTCCTTCCCATGGGGCATTTTTTTTCCAACATTTAAAGGGCAGCCGTACTTTGTAGACCCCCTTTCTTTTTTTTGAGGGGCTTTTTTTTTTTTTTTTTTTTTAAACCTTTGCTCACCCCAAAGCACCCTTTGTCTCCTCCACTACTCTCTGTGTGCTTAAATGGCGGCTAAGGCCTTGAGGTCCAGCAGGACGGCGTCCTTTCACTTTCACCCATTGAACTCTAGTTTCCATCCGTGAAGGAAAGACGCTAACGGCCGTGTTCAATTTCCTCAAATAAAGCCCGAACACATCGAGCTGTAACTCAAAGGAACCTCCGTAGCTTAGCCGTTAGCCGCGGACAGTTAGCGGTGGATAGCGCCTCCAATCAGCTCAGCTCCCCGTCATGACGAATCCAACCAGTCGCCGTGTGCACGCGCACCATTGTGCACAAGTATGACTGAGTGAGCGAGGCCCCCCCCCCCCCCGTCCGTCCGTCCGTCCACAAGCGTCTCGTGCACACCTCGGTCCTGCCAAATAACTGCAGGTGAAGTGCACACATTTCACTCAATTAGCCTTGTTTTTCCACAGTAGGGGGGTGGAGGGGGGGGGGGGGGGGTGTGTTCATAGTGTCCGTTAGAGAGGACGCCGGCCTTTGCGGTCGTGCTTCTGAAATAGTAACACAGCGTTTTAAATGAAGAGGAAAAAGATGGAGAAAGTGTTGCTCGCCCACTGGCTTCTATTAAAAGCCCCCTGTGAGCACACAGTGTGTTTATCTACACCAGCCAGCAAGCCTGCTATTAGGATTATTCTCTCACCACATTGCTTTGCCTAAAGTCAAACAAGTGTGTGTGTGTTTGTGTGTGTTTGTGTGCGTTGTTTTTTTGTGCAGCGACCTGAGTGCTCGTTAGTGCTCAAACACGCTGATGCTAATCCGTGAAGCGGCCCGGTCCACTTTTTATTTTTCCCGTGTTACAAACAAAAAAAAACTCAAATCCAATTTTTCCATGTTGCCTTTTTGGCGACGATGACAAATAAGACGGGCCTTGAATTCAAGGCTTAAGCTTGGCCTGATTTTTTTTTAAAGCACACAGTAATAATTTCACCTCTGTCCCCAAAAGCCGCTCCTATTTGATTTAAGGTTTTTTTTGGACTTTTCGAGAATATGTAATTCTTGGATAGAAAATAAATACTCTAAAGCATTTAAGTGTTAATGTAAATAATGTATCAGTTTATTTTTATCCAAACTGCATTGTTTCTTATTCATATGATGTGTTTCAATGTTCATGTTGCGACACTCGTATCCTTTATCTATTTACTTTGTCCTTTTGCGTGATTGGCTCTGAATCGACCAATCGGATCGCCGTGTGCTTCCAGCGGCAGAAAAGCACAGGATTCCTGCCACTTGTCATCGGAGCAATTAATGGAAGTAATTAGCTCATAATTATTATTTAATTCAGTGTTCAGCACATCTCATTAAGTCCTCTCTGCCCCGCTGACTTGATTTGGGGAACTCGCTGGTAAATGTCGCTTCACCTTTTCCTGCACACACGCAGAGGCGCGTCGGGATTGTTTATAAGTCATGTGATCGCGACAGAGTCACCGGCTGTTTTTTTGTTCTATTTGTTTTTCCCAACATCCTCAGAAATGATCTTTATCACGTCGACCCCTTTTTCCTCAGCTGAATTTCTTGGCTCGTTTAGTTCCGCTGTGATTAAACACGTTTTTTTTTATTTGTTTATTTTTTAATTCAAAGGCAAATCGGCAGGTCAAGCACGTCACGCGTCTCCGTCTCTAAAATAAAAAGCACATCGCAGGTTGCCCTGCACCAGCTGTGTTTTGAACTGAAATGTGGTTGCTCCGGTTGGAAGGAACGTCACGTGAGGCCAACATGTCGACTTTCACACATTGAGCAGGTCTTAAAAACAGCCAACAAGGAGGAGTGCTGCGCCGCTAATGACGTGTCGGAAGGGAAAACACACACACAAACACACACACGTCTTGTTCGCCTTTGATAAAGCTTCTCTAGCTTTGAAGCCCATGCGATTGTGCCAAGATGTGGTTTTGTGCTCCGGTGGTTCCTTTGACCCGGCGTTGGCCGTCTGTCTCAGAGAGGCCGGGCCCAGAGGTAGAGCTGATGCTCGTAACCACGCGGCCCAACGGCGCCGCCGCCGCTTTCCTCTTGTCTTCCTTCCCAAATGGGGCCTTTTTGGACAGATTTTTCAACTCATCTGTGTAAGAATTGCTGAATTTGACACGCACTGCTGTGCTGCATCTCGATTTGATCCGGTCTCACCTCTATGTGGCACTTGGGGATTGACCTGACACCCCCCCCCCCCACATCAAAAGACCCCCCCCCCGTGCCGCCCTTGAAGTGGATGCGTCCTGTGTGTGTGTAGGGGTCCTCTGGGCCTCTCCACCTCCTAATTAAGACCCATTCGTGAAAACACTTCACATGTTCCATGAAGATTATTCCGGGGCCTCAGATTCTGGTGAAACATTTTAATTGGAGGTAAAAACCGGCGACACGACTTGATTTGTTTTTGTTCTTTAGTTCAAAATCCTTTTCAGCTGGAATAAACTCCCACATTCCCCCCCATGAATTGTTTTGAACAGGAGTCACGTACCAGTTATTCCCGTTGAGCTGCACAGAGAGAGAGAGATGTGCACGGTTGTTTTTTGCCACGGAAAACAGAAATATTTCAGTCCAACGACGCTATAAATTCCAAAAATGGAAAGAAATGTAATGCATCCACTTTTATCTTTTTTTTTTTTTTTTAAAGCTATTCTGTCTGTTCTGACAGCAGCGGTGTTGCAGCTAATGCACGCTGAGGAAAATGCAGAATATTCATATTGCGACCACCTCCCACGCGCATCAAACTTGCTCTTTATCGTAGCAACGCTTTTATAGAAATCTTGATTTATTGAGCCGCTGGATTCCCAGCCGCCCGCCGCAGCGGATGCAGCGTTTTTTCTTTTGACAGAAATGCATCGTGTACACAGCCACGTTTTTTCTGAGAGAGCACCTGCTGTCAGAAAGGTACCTGACCGGGATGAGAGCCTCGTCGTAATGTCTCCCCCCCACAGGAATAGCTGCGGCGGAGGGCGGGGTCAGGGCTCGCTGCAGAGTGCAGTAACTGCGCCTCAGTGAATCTCCCTTCACCTCCTCCTCCTCCTCCTTCGTCTCCTTCTCCTTCGTCTCCTCCGTCAACAGGGGGAGGAGATTCTTTGAGCTGCGATGGCGTGACTGAGTCATAACAGTTCCACTCGCCGTCCCCTGACCAGACTCCTCTTGTCGGAAGCCGCTCACCCCCCCCCCCCTCCCGGAGCCGCTCGTCCTCCTCTCGCCCCCCGGAGGACAGGAGACACTCTGTCCCACGGTTACCGAGGGCCCCCTTTGTGCTCGCCTCAGCTTTGTTCTACTGTTGCCAATGGTTGTGTGTGTGTGTGTGTGCGCGGGGTAACTGTCCACCGCAGGTCTCCCTCTTGTTCTGCGTGTCTATTGGACGAGGGCAACAAAGGCCCAGGCGGCGTCTTTGAGGGGCGCAAGTTCTCTCTGGGCCCCCCCCCCCCCCCCCCCCCACACACACACACACACACACACTCCTTTTAGATGTCAGTCCAGGCCTGGGCCGAGCAGCTCAGCGGCTCTCCAGCCGGGGGGGGGGTGGGGTGGGGGGGGGGGCGTAAATGGTCCTCATCACGGACGGTCCTCGCTCTCTCTCTCGGGCTGGAATCAGGGCGCCGAGCTGAAACCGGGGAGCGGTTCTCCAGGAATGAATGTGGCCGCTGATTGTTGGAGGTACGTCTCTGAGGCCGTTTGGGGGCAACCGAGGGAGAACAAGCCGCAGTTATGCAGGCTTTTGGCATCTGGAGGGGGGGGAAGAGGAGGCTCTCTTGTTCGGCGGGTGGAATCCAGATGAGAGTCGTGACATTCTGTACCTGTGAGAAGCCTGACATTCAGCCATCGGGTTTATTTATTTCTCAGCAGCGCTGGAGATGGTGTTAATGTTCATCAAAAGCCGCCACCGCTTTGCTTATTTTTGTGATAAGAGATTCGCAGGATTTTAAGGTGGACTGAATCCTTCGGAATATTCTGTCCACACCAAAATTTGTCTGAAAAAATGTTAAAGAAATGGTAAGATTTGTGCTTTTAGGGAATTTGAATGGGCTAGTTTGCGTATAACTTCATGAATGCATATTGAAACCGAAAATTGTATATAAAATAATTCAAACTAACCACTTCAATTGGAAAAAAACATCAAAAGTTTGTTTCCGTTCAAATTTTGGACATTTTGTGGATTTCACGAAATTTCAAAGTTATATATATATATAAATATAAAGAAATTTGTTTAAATAAATAGTTCTGTTAAATGATTTTATAGTAAAATATTTAAAAAAATTACGTCCTTATTTATCATGACGTTGCTTAAACGGACAACGTTGGCCCATTGTAAAAGAATTCTAGAATTCTAAAGAAATATTATAAAATGGCAACGAGCATTTCAAATTCTGCATATAAATCACATTAAATATTTAGCCTTTTTAGTAAGAACAGCGCTTTTGTTTGATTGGCTCTGTTTTTATTTTATTTTATTTTTTTCAAAATCCTCAATCTTCCATCTAATTTTTCCGGGGACTTGACTTTAAAAAGGTTTTAGCTTCATAGGGAAAGAAAAATGTCAAAGATCTTCCAATGAGGCGTTCGAGGCGTCCATAACGGTCTTTAAAGGCTTCTTGGAGTCGTTGGCTTTTTTTCTGGCGGTCGTCTTTTGGATGGTTGTTCGGACAGTGACCTCCTGACCTCCTGACCTCCTCTCCGCCTGCTCCAAAACAAGCAACACCATAATTAATCCATCATTGATTGAGCCTGATCCTGTTCTAACAACCCATCTCGCACCGCCATAAACTGACGGGATTTTCTACGGGGTTCAAGGCCCTTTCTGGGAAAAAAACTGTGAAATCTTTAAAAGAATTCTTTTGTGAAGATTAAGTAGAATTTCTGCCGGCTTTCTTTTTGACATGAACATTCTCAATGGTCCTCTAGTTATGGAAAGAAGCCTATTTCTACCAGAACCGTCTTATAAGCAACGATGTTTGTTTTTTCTCGTTTTCTTCAGGCTAAATGTGACCTAATTTAACTACATTTTGTGAAAATAAATTATGGTCACTATTAGGGTCACCGGGTTGTTTTTAAACTGGTGTAATTTTAGCATATTGCTTGAGGAAAATTTCCGAAATTTAAATAAAGTAAATAAATCGTAATTACAGCAATTCTGACCCTTTCTTACATTATTTTAAACACGTCGTCTTTACTTGACGTGAAATGAAAAACATTTGCAATAATCCGTACTTCGGATGTATTTAATTCCTATTTCTTTATCACTAAAGAATTACTAGTTTTGTTCTATTACTGAACAGTAATCCGCTACTTAACTAAAATTCTAATAATTGGGTCATTAGATTATTTTGAAAACCTTTCATTTGAGTCAAAGTGCCATTTTTCATTTTCTCTCCAAGCTGAAGCAAAGCCTTTCCCGTACGTTGAGTTATTGATCAGCCTGCGTTCTTTGTCCTGTGCAATTCAAACGCGACTCTCGATGGAAATTGATCGTTAAAGTGTAAAAGAAAAGGAAAAAGGTCATCGCTCTGCTTTCAGCTTCCTAACTGTGAATAGTGTCCAAGTGAAAAGATACGTGAGCGATTACCTGCTTGTTGTAGGAACAAAAGATGGCGAATCACCTCGTCTCTAATATATAAAAGATTTATATACATTTCAATTGATTTGACATTTCATTTGGCGTTTTTACAAAACATTTCTTCCACGTTATTCCTAGAAAACAAGGACATTTTAAGTCTATACGGGGCAATTAAACTTGAGAGCAGAAGACCTGAAATCTCAGAAAATCACTTTCTAAGGAAGGGAAATAAAATTCCCGCACAGAGAATCCAAGGAGCTGAAAGTTGAGATCA
The DNA here is from genome assembly GCF_949316345.1 of Pungitius pungitius. NCBI lineage: Eukaryota > Metazoa > Chordata > Actinopteri > Perciformes > Gasterosteidae > Pungitius > Pungitius pungitius. The sequence continues at coordinate 2,064,109 of NC_084919.1, read as the reverse complement.
TTCGTTTGCTCACAAGATGGCGGCTGCGCCGCGGCGTGCGGGCGGGACCCCCAAAATGGCTGCAAGTTCAGCAACCAATGGCGGCCATTCGTCGCCCTGTCAACAGCGGCCTATCGCAGCTCGACTCGCGGCACCTTAAAGCGCAGCGGGGGGGGAGGGCGCGTGCTGATAGGCTTCTGGAAATCGCATCGTCGGGCCCCATTGGCCGCAGCGCTCTGAGATGTTTGACAGTGGAGTTACTAGGCTGATCAGCACTGGGTGTGTGTGTGGGGGGGGGGGGTTACCCCCTGTGTAGTGTGTCAACCAATCACGAAGAACCAGCACGAGGTCCTGTTGTTGTTGTTGTGAAGGACTTGAGGGCGAGAAGCAACCCCTGCACGTTCCACCATCAGCGATATCCTGCAGGACCGTTGCACCGTGTGCCCCCCCCTGCTGCCCGCCGCTCCCCCCAATCAGTATTTCTGCACAGTTTCCCCCCCCCCCAAAAGAACAAAAAACCTCGCCGCTGTTTTGGTCCGCTTGATGCAGAGGGTCCTTCATGGAGATTCCTTTCTTCCTGTAACAGTATTGAGACATTTGGGGTTTTCAGAGAGATTTGAATGTACCCCCCCCCCCCCCCCCACACGCTCCTTTCCAAACCCAGAGAATGGGGACGCCATGTGCGCTTTCACGGTTCTCGCCGTTGATGAGTTCTTCCGTGGACTCGCCCACCAAGAAGCCGTAATGAGCTCCTCCGTCACCCATTCAGGTGTACGAGGGGGGGGGGGGGCGGCCATTGTTTGCTGACAAGTGGAGTCCCCCCCCCCATCCCTCCCTATTCTCAAATGGGTGGTGTACGCCGTGGCTGATTGGAGGTGAGAGCCATGTCGGTCGCTGTGGATCCGCGCAGCGCGACTGACACTGTGTGTGTGTGTGTGTGTGTGTGTGTGTGTGTGTGTGTGCGTGTGTGTGTGTGCGTGTGCGCGTGTGTCGCTCCAGTCCTGCAGCTTTGCATCCAGCCAATCCACAGCCGACGTATTGATGAGAAAGAAGCGGGCGTCTGTCATTACTCTAATTGGTATTCAGCCGGTCATTTTCTCTCTGCCCATTAATGCAATAACTCTGAAGGAAAAAGGCTTTCACCAAAGCTGGCTCCTGAGTAGCACCTCTTTATGCTTTTCAGAATTATGAATCGTGAATTCAGCGACGAGCTCCCCCCCCCCCCGGTGTCAGCGAAGGAGAATGGGAGCCGCTAAATGATGAGTGGATCTTCCAAACCGGCGTGGAAGGGCGGGTTAATTAAATCCTCCTCACCTCCGCCATGATAAACACAAACTCCTTTATCCCAGCAGCAACCTGTGATCCGTCTGCAACAATACATGGCCAGCTCCCACCCGCCCCCCCACGTGGAGGATCCGCCACCTCTTCCTGTGTCTGCCCCCCCCCGCCCCCCCCCTCTCCATCGCGTTATTACAGTCTCTGTGTTCTCTCCTGTCGGGATTCCTCGATAGGAGACTTAACAAAGCTGCACCGTTGGTTATCCCTCCTAAACCCCCCCCCCCCCCCCCCCACCACCACCACCACCCTGCTGATTATGGCTCTCACCGTCCCCTCATGGTGCCTCATTAAGAATCGCAGAAACAAGCGCCCCCCCCCCCCCGGACCCCGTGCTCGCCGTGTACCTCGGCCTTGGACGCCGCCTCGTTTGGCTCCGAGCGGGTTTTGCTCCTTTTTATGCAGACGAAGCTGAGGGCAAGTTTCGGCGGGGGGTGTGGGGGGGGGGGGGGTTGTTTTTTTCCTCGTCGAGCGACATTTGAAGGTCAAGTCTTCGCCGAGAAGCCAAAGAATGTTACTGTAAAATGAATAATGCATCCTCAGCCCACAGCGCTGCGTTGACACGACTTACAAACACAACGATCTCATTCCACGTTGTACACTGCTATGCTGCATATTCCTCTGTGTAGAAAATGAGCTCTAATTATGTCTTTCCTGATTCTCTGCCACATGCACATCTCATTACGCCTCTTTTCCCGAGACGTTGAATCGAGTCCTTCCACCTCGCCTCTTCCCTCACGCGATGAACGTCGCTGCTTCTTAAAACCAGCAACGCCGTTATGCCCAAATCTGCACTTTTTTGTCCTGTTTTCTGGATGCCATGCTGTTGTTGCTCGTGTGTGTGTGTGTGTGTGTGTGTGTGTGTGTAGGAGAGATGATACTAAACCCCCATGTGGCGCTGTCTGTTTCTTTTTCTTGTTCTACAGAGATGTTGAAGGAGTTGAACCAGCAGCGCAGAGCGAAAGAGTTTACAGACCTGAAAATTATTGTTGAAGGCAAAGAGTTTGAAGTCCACCAAAATGTTCTAGCTTCCTGCAGCTTGTATTTCAAGGACCTGGTGAAAAGGTTTGCCTTCGCTTTTCCCTCCCACCAGCTGTTGATCCGATCTGTTCTCTTCATAGGGCGCATTTGTGTCGCTTTTCTTTTTTTTTCTTCTTTTTTTTCTTTCTTCTTTCCCTTCCCCTCTCTCTCTTGCAGGTGTGTGAAGACTTTGGTTCCTAACACAGGGCCAGCAGCCATTCCTTCCTCTTGCCTGCTCAAATGAATGTATCTGAAACTGGAGAGGGGAGAAAAAAAAAAAAAAAAAAAAAAAAGGTCAACCCTCGTCATTACCTTTCCTCCCCATGTAGGGCGATTTAACCGCATTTCCATTTTTAACGAGCAGCGCTAAAGGTTCCATGACTGGGGGGGATGTTTTAAAACTCACCAAAAAAACCCCAAAAAGAATCACACCTTCTTACACTCCGGGTGGTAGTTCCTCGTCGGACATGTTTTCCTGTCGCTAATTGTTGAGCTAACGCCGAGAAAACGGCGCTTGTTTAGGGTAATTAAATAAAAAAAAATTAAAAAAAGCAACTTCAGCATCACCAACGGGAGACACTTTGAGACACTTTGAGACACTTTGAGACACTTTGAGACACTTTGAGACACTTTGAGACACTTTGAGACACTTTGAGACACTTTCACAGGTTCACGTGTTCATCTGATGTGGATCCAAGTATTCCCCGGTGTTCTGCCCCTCATCCTGCAGATTTTTATTTGTCTTCCCGGGATGTTTGTTTCCGTGTGTGTGTGTGTGTGTGTGTCATCTACGGACCTTTTTAGTGTCTCCAGATGTGTGTGTGTGTGTGTGTGTCAGAAATGAGCGTGTCTCTTTTTATCTGCCTTGTTTTAGGGAATACCACCAGTCCCCAACGTCCTCGTCCTCACTTCAAATCCTTGCAGGTGTTTTTTTTTTTTTTTCGGCTTGATTGAGGGTCCCCCGTGGGCCCAAAGTGGTTCTGCCGCCTTGGTGTGTGTGTGTGCGTGTGTGTGTTTTGTTCTTGCACGGGCTCGAGATGAAGCGGCGAGGAGCGAACGCGTCGCTACGGACGCCACTTTGCCTCCGCCGCTCAGAGGAGGAGCCACGGGGCCCCCCGTCTGTGCTCGGGCCACTCGGCGCCCCCCCCCCCCTCCCCCGTCCCTTTGACCTCTGGCGACGGCAGGGACGAAGGCCGAGTCTCCTTAGGAGGCCTAATGAATTCGTGGGGCTGATCCTGAATCTGGTTTGGATGTGACGCGGTCAGCGTTTATGCCGTCGGGGCGCCTGGCACCGTGGCTTTATGGAAATGAGCGGACGCTGCGGGTGAAACGCTGACAAGGGAAGGACGTGAAAAGGGGGGGCCCGACGTGGGGGCGAGGCAGAGTCATGGTCCGTCATGGGGGGGAGGGGAGAGAGAGAGAGAGAGAGATCTAAAATACCACAATGTGTGTGTGTGTGTGTGTAGCGAGGCCGCCGTTAGTCACAAGGTGTCCACATGTGACACACACACACACACACACACACACACACACACACACACACACACACACACACACACACAGCAGGCCAGCGGCTCGTTTAGGAAATTAGAAGCTTAACTGACGGACGTAATTTAGCAGGGAGAAGTAATTATTTGAAAGAAATAAACAACATCCTCCCTCTTTCCCCCGCTGCAGCCCCCCCCCCTCGCGCCGCCTGCGTGCATTCATCCCGCTCCAGTACCTGAAGGATGCAATGCCCCCCACCCCCCCCAAAAAAGGCTATTAGCCTAGCCTTTAAAGGGCCGGTGCACAGAGAAGGGAGACGGATCATCTGTGGTGATTCCATTTTACCCCTCTGGGTTTTCCAATGACGCCGCTCTGCAGGCGTTTAATTTATGGCCACTGCGTCTCCGGGAAAAGCTCCAGATCCTTTGAGCCGTTGGGAAACATGCTTCACATGCTCCCCCCCCCCCCCCCCCCCCATGAGTTCCCTATCCCTATGAGTCTTACAGTGTTATGACTCTGAGATGGGTAGAG